>NW_028239501.1:0-39004 GCF_047967505.1 Dipteris shenzhenensis | reverse complement strand
TGTAGTGAGGTAGTGATAGCAGAAAGATTAGGATTCATCCTAGACTCAATAACTGATGATTGATATTTCACGAGTAACGATACCATTTCTACCATGATTACTCCCCCGTGAAATGCGAATGCAAGGAGAAAGGCGACAGTCCAACTACCTGCCACTGGTATTACTAGAGGTATTGCACGAATCTTATTGGAGGAGGGTTCTGTGAAAGATACTGCGGAACATAGAGAAAAAATGAAGGATTTTCTGGATGTGACCTTGAAATATTAAGGCAGAGGGAGAAAACCATGTGTCACAACTCTCAAACGTATCAGCAAACCTGGCTTGAGAATCTATTTTGACCATCGAGGAATTCCGAAAGTATTAGGCGGCATGGGAATTGTAATTCTACCAACATCTCAAGGACTTATGACGGATCGAGAGGCCCGACGAAGGGAAATTGGGGGGGAAATCCTGTGTTACATTTGGTAGTTAATGCAGTTACCGTATAAATCTGCTACCACTTCTTCCTAAAATTACTAGGAGTGGGGAATAAACTAGTATCATTCTTGACAGGATCCGTTAGTGATACAGGGGGGGTATCTCTTCCAAATGGTGGTGAAACAAAATCTGATTGACGTGGAAGGTACAGTCACGGAATCGCTTCCTAATGCCATGTCTTGAGTATGTTCGGATAATGGATGCCAAGTCTTAACTCATATATCGGGAAGAATCCGACGTAACTACATAAGAATACTACCAGGGGATAGAGTGAGGGTCCAATTGAGTCCCTATGATCTTACTAAAGGCTGCATCACTTATCGTCTCAGGAATAGACAAGCGAATGGCACTTAGTAGCAACTTCTGCTACCGAAAAGTCATTTATTTATAATCATTCACACAATCATTCGGGATCGAAGGACGAGGGAAATAGGGCTTGTCTAATCTTTCATAAGATTCACCAGATTCGGGGTTATAGATATGAAAATTCGTGCTCCCGTTCGTAAGATACGTGAGAAACGTCGACTGATTCGTAGACGAAGACGAATCATGGTAATCCGTTCCAATCCGAAGCACAAGCAGAAGCAAGGATAATAAATGGAATACGGGACTAGATAGGAGGAGAAATATTACCTAGTTGTAGTTCGTTTGTCGCAGATAATTAGTAAGTTATGCCAAGCAGCACGAAAAGGATTCGTTCACGAAAGGGAAAACGTAGAATACCAAAAGGAGTTACACACATTCAAGCAAGTTTTAATAATACCATTGTTACCGCTACGGATGTTTGAGGACAAGTCGTTTCGTGGTGTTCCGCTGGTGTATGCGGATTCAGGGGTGCGAGGAAAGGTACACCATTTGCTGCTCAGACTGCGACGGAAGGTGCCATTCGTACTTCGATTGATCAGGGTATGAAGCAGGCGGAAGTAATGATAAGCGGACCCGGACCGGGAAGAGATACGGCTTCGAGGGCTATTCGTAGAAGTGGTATAATTCTCAGTTTCGTGCGTGATGTGACCCCGATGCCGCATAATGGATGTAGACCCCCCAAGAAAAGGCGTGTCTAGTTTCCGACTATCAACTGCTTTGAATAAAGAGGGACCCAATTACGATTCAAGATGAAATACCAATCTCTACTCAGGCGATTCAATGGAAATGCATTGAATCCAGGATGGAAAGTAAGCGTCTTCATTATGGTTGTCTTGTTATACCTCCCCCCAAGAGAGGCCAAGTTAATACTGTGGGAATCGCTATGTGTAGAGCTTTACCTGGAGAGGTGGAGGGAACGAGTATAACACATGCGAAATCCGAAGGCATGAAGCATGAGTATTCCACAATAACGGGCATTTGAGAAACAATACACGACATTTCAGTTAATTTGAAAGAAATTGTACCTCAAAGCGATTCTAATGATGTTTAAAAAGCATTTCCATCGATTCATGGTCCTAAGAAGGTGACAGCTGGTGACATATCATTCCCGCCGTCTGTTAAAGCGATTGATGAGTCGCAACATATAGCTACCACTACCCAATCAATGTCCGTGAATGTAGAGTCGAAGATCGGGAGGGGTCGTGGATATTGCGTACAAGATCCGAAGCTGTGTGAAGATGGGGAATTTCCCATTGATGCTGTATCTATGTCTGTTTGAAATGTAAATCATAGCATTCACCTATTTGGAAATGGTAGAGAGATACAAGAAATACCATTCATGGAGATATGGACCAATGGTGGTTTGACTCCGAATGAGGCACCTTGCGAAGCGTCTAGAAATTCAACAAATTTATTCATTCCTTTTCCACATATGGGGGAAAATAATACTTCTTCTACTGGAGGTGGCGAGGATTCTTCCAATCCGACGGACTTTTCTTATCCTCCAAACGATATGGATGAATCGACGCGAGAGTTTGTGCTTAAACATACATTCATTGATCAACTAGAATTGCCTGTTAAGACTTATAACTGTCTTAAACGAGTTGGTATACGTACGATCTGGGACCCACTGAATTACAGTCAGGAAGATTTAGAGAAAATCAAGAACTTTGGAAGAAAATCTGTAGATTAAGTATTGAAAACTTTATGGGAACGTTTCGATATAGAATTACCCAAGAACAAATCGTATGTTGATTGGAAAAAAGATGGGTAAATACTCAAATATATTTTACCTAGTTCCCAACCCATTCCTCATTCTAACCCTTAGGGGGTAAACCGAAACCAGTGGAGGATCGGTATCGGTAAGAATCGGGGTAGACGAGTTAACTTTGTTTGTTTATCACGCCACGGGAGGAGGGGACAGTTAGTTATCTGACTGGATCTGGGGGGGTCTTGGATCGAAACGATCCAACCCCAGATCGACTATTTACCACATGGAGGATCGGCTTTTTTTTGGTGCCAGATCGATCCTAAAATAGTCCCAAAGTTGAAGATCCATCGATGGGTAAAGCTGCTCCGATGCCTAACCGAATAGCTACTGCAGTACCAATCGGAGAAACCGTTGTAGCTACTGAACGTCGAAATGGATTCTGAAATTTATTCACATTCTCGAGAAAAGGCACGGTCAACGAACCTGCCGGTACCGACGCCATCAAAGGGACACCCAATGATTTATTAGGAACTGTACGGAGTATTTGAAACACGGGAAAGAAATACCACTCGGGTAGTATCTCTAGGGGAGTTGCAAAGGGATTCGCTGGTTCACCGATCATCGATGGTTCTAGAACTGCCAAACCTACGGTACATGCAATGGTTCCTAAGATTACTACGGGAAATATATATAAGAGATCGTTGGGCCAAGCAGGTTCTCCGTAGTAGTTGTGTCCCATACCCTTGGCTAGTTTTGCTCTTAAAACAGGATCACTCGGGTCAGGTTTTTTTGTTATTGGGATAGACTTCTCACTCCCCCGGTAGAATCGGACGTGGAGATTTCTTATCAGCCGGCTCAAGCAAATCCTCGAATATTTCCGTTTACAAATTCCAGTGGGGAACCGGAGGAGTCGTAACTTCATAATAATCTCTGATACTTCCCGAAGCGAGAACCCTTGAAAAACGGAGAGTTATTCTACGGAATAGCTTATTATCCGAGTGAGCTTAAGAAATTTCTCCTCAAGAAGCTTCTTGGATGATCTCGTATCCCACACACGCGTCGTATCTACCCACAGATACGAGACTCTTGAGAAACAGTACCTGTGCGGGATCTTAACTTGTTACAACTTCGGCTTCCTCTTCCCCCGGATCGTTCTCTTACTCCGACGGTTGTTTCTCCGCATCGTACCAAATGCAGAGGAAGTGGATGCATTTTGAAAACCATATGTTTGAAGGGGTGAAACTGCCTGTGACTCGGGTATGCATGGGATTAGACGGAGCCTTAAGGATGAGTTCGACCATAGGAAGCATTCCCCAAAACACCTCATAGGAAGGGAAGTGTTTTCATATCCAAGTTTTAAACCCCAATTATGAGGTTGGGGAGAGTTGGAGCGGAGACACATACTTTAGTGTGGCAGCATTCGGTATAAGATCTGCATAGCCTATGTTTCGATACAAGTCACACACTCCCATAATCCGATCTTCCGCCTCCAGACACTTCAATTCATTTCCCTCGACAATTCGAGATAGGAATTCGGTCCACTAAGGAGTCTTCTATTTCTCTTGGTGAGAAAGACTAGTGGCAAGGAAAAAATAACCCCTCATCTTGTAGATTGGGGTCCTCCCGCGGATAGATCAATCAATACCACCCATCCGCTGGATTATAGATTTTCATTACAAGGGACCCGAAATGCCTTGTTTACGGATCATCGGGAAGTGCATTAGCATAGAAACAGCTGTGAGAGGCGGTGAGACGAAAGTGTGTGAACTATAGAAACGAGTCAATGTAGATTGACCTACACTAACACTTCCTCGTAGTAGCTCCACCAACGGAGATCCTATTAGAGGAATGGCTTCCGGTACGCCGGTTACAATCTTAACTGCCCAGTAACCGATTTGGTCCCGAGGCAAGGAATATCCGGTTACACCAGAAGATACAGTTGGTACGGCTAGAATTACACCAGTAACCCAAGTTAATTCACGAGGTTTTTTGAACCCTCCTGTGAGATAGACACGAAATACGTGTGGAATCATCATTGAAACCGTCGTACTTGCTGACCATCAATGAACAGATCGAATTAGCCATCCAGAATTCACTTCGGTCATTATATATTGAACTGAGGAAAAAGCTTCTGTAACGGTCGGACGATAGTGAGAAGTCGTGGCGGAACCAGTAGCTACCTGAACCAAAAAACGAGTCGATGTGATTCCCCCCAAGCGATGAAAAATGTTCACATGAGGAGGAACATATTTACTGGTAATGTCATCAGCAATCGCCTAAATCTCAAGACACTCTTCGAACCAATCGTATACTTTATCAAGATAGGCGGGCTTCTACGACCCCCCCCCATACAAACTGTACGTGAGTATTCAACCTCATACGGCTTAAACGAAAACGTCTGAGTAACCCTCCGTTCTACTACTAATCACTTCGTGTGGCGAAATATATTGATCGGACACATTCCGATCCGTGGGAAGGAGAAGGTGAGTTGACTAGTGAAAGATTCCGTCGGAATTTTGCTTTAATCTCGTGTCGGCTTTTGGCCATGGGAGGAAATAAGGACTCCAGCGTCTCGAGGAATCTCTTCGTCTTATCGTTAGGTTTATCCGGGGGAATAACCGAGATAAATAAATGGATAGAGTTTCTATCGTTTCAATGTCAATATCTGGATATCTGTGAACCTTAGATCCCCACTACACTCCGACGAATCCCCTCATTACTAGGTACGAAGATTGAATGGGTGGCAATTCTTCCTCGTTAACATCTTGTGGAACGAAGCGGTTAGTGTTTCGAAGCAGAGACGCAATCAAGTATGAGTAGTTATTCTCAATTCTCAAATACGGAAGTGTTATATCAAACATATGATTAATAGCTACCTCGGTTTATAAATAAGAGGTTGGATCTTCTATTCGACGTTGGGTGACAATCCTGTGGCGAAGTCTGAGTGGTAGATTCATACGAATTAATCATAGTTCAGACATTATTGATTAATATATTAACCCTTGCGCTTTGGATGCTAATCACCCGACCGCTATCCAGCAAGATAATAATACCTCCCCTATAGGAAATAGATCGTCTATCTATTGAACCAGATTGACTGTAACGAGTCACACACCCGTATTATCAAGATCCTTGGAAGTTTGAGTTACGCGGTTCAACTACCCCTCCGCGGGAGGGATTTCCTACCGCTCCCCAGCTATGATGGCTGGGGGAGCTCGGAATAACAATCCGGTCTTTTTTTACCAACTTATCGGGATACCATCCAGTAAGACGGAGGAGTTATATATTTCCGGGATGGTGACTGGGAATACTGCAAATAGAGCCATGAAGAATCCCATCGGGAGAGTAGTCCCCCAACCAGGAGCAACTTTACCATATTCCGAATTGAGTGGTTTTAAAGAGATTCCCAAACCACTAATCTTAGGTTTGCCTTTTGGGGTGTCATCGATAATCTTCGTAGCCGTATAACTTATTCGATTGATTGAGAGTTGATAACTTTATATGCTATTATACTGAAAACGAACCATCACTGTTTTGGATTACCTAGCAACGGAAACTGCAACTCTGGTCGCTATCTCTATATCTCGCCCACCCGTCAGTTTTACCGGCTATGCTTTGTATACCGCTTCTGGTCAACCCTCCGCGGAGCTTAGAGATCCCTTCGAAGAACATGAGGACTGATTAGACTGGGGGACCTTCCTATAGTAACGAAGGAAGGTCTCTTATTCTCCCCCCCTCCCTGTGCTTTTGGTGCTTCTGGCGCTTCCGCTCGTGGAAGAGGGATACTCGCGCGGGAGAGATAGCTGTTTCTCCAGGAAGTTAAGTATCATTTCTTCCCCTTACTAAGGATCCTGGGTGGCTCTCGGAAGAATATGGCAAAAAATATTATACCTAGAGTGGCTACCGGTAGAAATGTATAAACCAATGCTTCCGTGGATTCGGTCGTGGAATGGGATTTCGGGGATGACTTTCGCACTAATTTGTAAATTCCTTAGTATTTTCTTCGTGTTTCTCCAACGGCACCCACTAACTTCCTTCCCCCCAGGCCCGAACCACTCAACCGGACCAAGTGGTTAAATTACCTGGGTGTATCTGCGATAGGGAGTGGTTGCTACAAATAATTTCATTGATTAAATACCCGAATCTGGGAATTGGGATGGACAAAGAGAAGATCTCTCAAACGATTCGTCTCTTGGTACTTGGATCCCCCAACTTCTGGAATGCTCCAAATTCGACTTGAGAATCTAAGTCGGGATCGATACCGGCGAACACGTCTCTGAACAAGGTTCTAGCACCGTGCCAGATGTGTCCGAGGAAGAGAATAAGAGCAGGCGTGGCATGACCAAAAGTAAACCGACCTCGAGGACTACTACGAAAGACACCGTCCGATTTCAAAGTGGCACGATCAAATTCAGAGATCTCGCCTGATTAGGCACGTCTAGCATATTTCTTCACCGTAGCGGGGTCGCTGAAACTAGTTCCATCTAGTTCACCACCATGAGATTCGACAGTTACACCTACTTGTTCAACACTGTATTTTGATTCCGCCCGTCTGAATGGAACATCCGCCCTTACGATGCCTTCCCCGTCGACCAGGACCACCGGGAATGTCTCGAAGAAGGTGGGCATACGGCGCACAAGTAACTCATGACCTTCCTTATCCTTGAAGACGGCGTGCCCTAACCAACCGACAGCTATTCCGTCACCGTTGTCCATAGCACCTGCTCTGAACAATCCACCCTTGGCTGGGTTATTACCAATATAATCATGAAAAGCTGATTTCTCGGGAATTTTGGACCACGCTTCCGATAAACCAGAATTTTCAGCTTTGCTAGCACGGATCCGCCGATCTATCTCTTGCTGAAAATATCCCTGATCCCATTGGTAACGGGTGGGACCAAATAACTCGATTGGAGTGGCGGCGGAGCCGTACCACATAGTCCCAGAAACTACGAAGGCGGCGAAGGAAACGGCAGCGATACTGCTGGACGAAACGGTTTCAACATTCCCCATGCGTAGGGCCTTGTATAACCGTTGGGGGGGACGAACACTAGGATGAAATGGACCGGCTAGTATACCTAAAATACCTGCTGCGATATGGTGAGAAGCTATTCCTCCCGGAGTGAAGGGATCGAAACCCTCAGCTCCCCGAGCCGGATCCACAGGTTGTACTTTACCGGTTAATCCATAGGGGTCCGATACCCAGATACCGGGCCCAAATAAACCAGTTACGTGAAATGCTCCAAAAGCAAAGCGAAGTACTCCTGATAAGAATGAATGAATTCCAAAAATTTTGGGTAGATCGAGGGATGGTTTTCCCGTGCGTTCGTCGCGAAACAAATCCAGGTCCCAATGGACCCGATGCCGGATAGCAGCTAGAAATAATAAACCGGATGGGATAATATGAGCTGCAGCTACACCTTCATAACTCCAGATACCTGCGTCAGTTACGGTATCTCCGGTAATGCTCCAACCCCCCCATGACTTCGTTATTCCGATACGGGTCATGAATGGGATGACGAACATACCCTGTCTCCGCATCGGATCAAGAACAGGATCAGATGGGTCGAAAACCGCTAATTCATACAGAGCCATTGAACCAGCCCAACCAGAGACCGGAGCCGTATGCATTAGATGTACAGAAATTAAGCGACCGGGATCATTTAGTACAACAGTATGAACGCGATACCGAGGCAAACCCGTTGGAAACCCCTTTGTTGAAAATGAATGGACACTACGTGACTTTCTCGCGTCGGAAGCCTGCGCTATAAAGAAGTGGAAGAGACTCTCTTCAATCCTGAATGGAGATCCCACTTGGAATGATACGTGTAAATACATTGGTGTATAGGCGGACGTATCGGTGTGGGGAGCCGAGAATCCCCCCCTCCTAGCGGAGGGAAAGACATAGATATTTTAGCATTTACATCTTTTACGCAACAACGTAGAGATTGGTCCCATCTATCTCGCGGGAAATATTCCACCACCAATCAGATCTCGGATCCCTCGGCTATGTACCACGGATTCCACGAGTAGACGCCTCAAGAGATGCAAATTCATTCCGACTAGACATGTTATAATACAACACAAGCCTCCACTTCCATCGGGTGTTACGCTTTCGTTTAAGAGACAACTACAACTTACTACCGGTTTCCGTATGCCAATTGGTGTTCCGAAGGTGCCCTTTCGTCTACCTGGGGAAGAGGATGCGGTTCGGATTGACGTATAGTGCGACTCGTTAGACATATCGAGTTGTATGGAGCTACTCCCCATCATTTCTCATCCGAGCGATGTGTCTCTATCTCACTCAGACTGATTCTTTGGTAGTCGAACGCGTGAGACTGGAACGAAAGATTCGATAAAAGATCCATCAATCGTCGGAATCCATGGCTAGTTGGAACTAACAGATTCGCCAGGCTTCGGTCGCTAAATCCCGCGAGTCGATGATGACAAGGATAACCACAAGATTGAATGGGACTTGAATTAGTCAGTGAGTCGGGGTGGGGTGCGGGATCTGAAAGATGGAGTGGGGAAAGAGGAAATGAAACTATTTGTTCTACATGTACAAATAATGATCGGATTTATATCTCCCCGAAGTAGAAAATGAGCCTAAAGATTCTTTTGAGAGGGACTCAATTATGAACAAGAAAACATTGGTGGGAGGGGGGGGTGTACCCCCCCCCCCCACCAATTGAGATATGGTTCAAGATGTTTGGGAGACCGAAGAGACGAACCTGAACCATAAATGGAATACTGGAAAATGGATTAGATTGGGAGGGTGAAAGAGGTTTTCATTAACGGTGATACATGAAGTATCTCTTCCTAAGGGATGTAGAACCTGTTTTGCTCCTTCTCGTACCGGACCCATGCTGGTATACCGGAACCACTGGAGCCGTATGCTTCTAACGATGCTCGTACGGTTCCGGAGGAGGGGGGCGCGGAGACCTATCCTGATCAACCGTCTCTATCGAGAGAGGCTTCTTTTTTTGGGTCAGCAAGTGGATGACGAGATTGCAAATCAACCGATTGGTATCATGATGTACTTGAATGGGGAGGACGAAACCAAGGATACGTATTTGTATACAAACTTTCCCGGTGGGGCAGTATTATCAGGAATATCTGTTTATGATGCTACGCAATTTGTTGTACCGGATGCACATACCATTTGCATGGGATTAGCCGCTTCAATGGGATCTTCCATTTCAACCGGAGGAGAGATAACCAAACGTATAGCACTGCCTCACGCTTGGCGCCAATGATTTGTATGGGTCGAAACTATGCCTCCGCCCGATTGCGGTAATAATAGCATGGCACTTAAAACTTGGTGGAATTCTAGGTATGTGTGCAAGGACCGAAGTAGTGAAGCACCGAGATAGTGAAGTGAGTCAGGAAATTCTTCGGTAGGGATTCACCACCAGTAAGTGCATCTACTCTAGCGTCGCAGAAATCCTGGGGTGAGGGATGAATCCCTACAATTTATCCCGAATCGAAGGATCTTGATTCTATCTCCCGTAGAGAATATCCATATAAAACCTTGGGATTGCTGGAAGGGATGAAGCAACGGAACCACCATAGTACTTCTGGTAAGAAAGGGTGGTATATGTAATTTCTAAGAAGCTGGCTCTGGATAAGAGATAAGAACCCCACCCGATTTCTGGAATTGGGATTCTTCCACTTGCAAAATATTTGGTAGTCAGACACGGAGCCGTATGCAGAAGGAGCTGCCCGTACGGTTGTCTTCGGATTGAATTGCAACGATACTGAATCAGGGTTATGATTCATCAACCTGCGAGTTCCCATTATGATGGACAGGCGGGTGAATGTATTATGGAAGCAGAAGAAGTATCGAAACCTTGTGATTGTATTACTAGGGTTCATGTATAAAGAACCGGCAAACCTTTATGGATGATCTCCGAAGACATGGAAAGAGACGTTTTTACGTCAGCGAAAGAAGCCGAAAATCATGGTATTGTAGATCCCGTAGCATCAGAAAACTCTCCAGATTCAAGATTAATTTAGTAACTTCTACTGCTTGGTGGGGAATGTCCGGGACTCACGAGGAGTCTCCCGATATGAACAGGGGAGATCCCTACATTCCGGTACTTTAGGAATCGATACTATTTGGGTGTGGGTATTTACCAAATGTCATTCACGAATATTGATTTGCGGGGGGGGGGGGGGAGGAGCAACACCCAATTCCTCCCTCTCCCAGGTTTATGACTTGTGTGAATCACCGCTATCTCCACCACTTATTCCATCTCCCATATTTTCTATATGAGGTTGCCCGGGAGATAAGGATTCTACCAACTCAATGATTGAGGTGTCCTCCATGGTTAGGAATAGTCCGAACCCCAAAACCCTGCATCTTTTGGATATGCCAACCAATCAACAACTTATTAGGAACGCAAGACAACCAATGGAGATTGGAACAAAATCCCCTGCCCTTCGGGGGTGCCCCCAACGCAGAGGGGTATGTACCAGGGTGTATGTGCGACACGTTTGAATCGTAAACCAAATGATATTGGGGGGTCGGTGTCGCAGCAAGATCCCTTCACTGTAATTAGGCAAAGATCCGTCATCTATATCCTTTACTGAGAGACGAAAATTCATAGTTCTGATTGGTGCAAATCCAATCATCTTAGTGTGAGATGAGAAGCAACTTATCAGTGATACTAAAAAAATCACTAAGCGACGTGGGGATGAGGATATCGATTCCCATATCTCTGCTGGAATCCCTGCAATGGCGGTAGCTTTGCTTTGGGTCAACCATCCAGCCAACTACCGAAGTGAAATACCGTTACTATACAAATAAGTCTTTCTAGGATGAAACTCTTTACCTGATCTCTCAAGTCTTGAGTGGAGCCGGGGATTGGAAACTATACGACTTACCAACAGTAATTCCATTTCCCCCGTCATCGGGAAATCATAGGCTCCGGTGTATAGGAAGGACCCAACTGTCGAGGAAGATACTACGGAAACTTTGGAATCCATAACTCCCTCTGGTGCAACTTCTTTATCAAGAGGCATCTGATCTCGGGGATTTGTGGACGGGAAGGTTAAGGTAGCAAAAGCCATTGGAATCATTATTTTCTACGTCAGATAGGAAAGTCTCTTGCGGGAATTGTTCTTTCAAAAGAATTAAGTGACCAGATTCAGATTCTATTTCAACTATTTCTGATCCTACTAATCCGAATAATTCGGATATCAGGAGTGCGGGAATTGAGAGTTTTGGTGTGCCACCGCGACCGTGCATGCCACCAGATCTACACTTAGCAATTCCGTCTTCTTGCTAGAAGGATGCATCCAGACGGTTCCGATGATATGAGAGAGGTGGGATTCATTCGGGACTGAAGGGGGGGGGGGGGGGTTGTATCACCAGTGTGACAGACAGAGTCCCCAAAGAATAATTTTGATATTTTGTGAGGGTAAACACTCAACGACTAGGGTAAAACGCGGATCTGTGGCTCGGAAACGTCGCAAAAGTATTCCTGAAATTACATCTGGATTTAGGGGAGCTCATTCAAAGCTATTTAGAACGGCGAATCAACAGGAAATGAAAGCATTGGCTTCTGCTTATCGAGATAGGAGTAATCGAAAGAGAGAAATTTGTCGCTTACGGATTGCCCGGATCAATGCAGCAGCACGAGGGAATGGAATTTCTCATAATAGGATGATTCACAATTTATATGAAAATCGAGTTTATCTGAATCGCAAAATACCTGCATAGATAGCTATCCTAGATACTCACTGTTTTTCCGAGATTGCACAACTACCAGTATACGAATCTACTGGTTGAAAATAAGAAACCTCTCCGGATATTGTCTCCCGGAGAGGCGGAACGGACGGTAGTAAACTACAAATATTCCACCCGGAGTATTGGTTCCGACTCCTATTCATTTCTCCATTTAGGGTTAATAGGATCGAGTAGTCGGTTGAATGCCAAATCTTTCAAACTAGAACTTAATTGTCTAGTCGCTAGCAATGCAAGGTCTAATTCTCGTTATTCGAGAACGGTGGCAAAGCTAAAATACGAGCTCTTTTGATTGCGACAGCTATTGAGTGCTGTTGTTTCGGGGTCAACCTACTCATTCATCTGGGTGAAATCCTTCCCTGTTCACTTACAAATCGACGGAGTAAACTTATATTTCTGTAGTCAATAATCTCGTCGGATCGGATGGATGGAGAACGTCTACGCGAAGACTGCTTAGATTTATTCGTGATACCTTTCATGACATTTCCGAAAACTATTGATTATTTTCCAGTTGATTAGAAACAGATCACTTATTTCTTCGACTCTTTGTGAATGGTATGTTTGTAGCAGCAGGGACAGTATCTCCTCGATTCCAATCAAGTAGGTGTATTGCGACGATTCTTACGCGTAGTATATCGAAAAATACCTAGAGATTTGTCGTCAGTCCCTTTTCGGGTGCAACTTGTGCATTCCAAAGCAATAGTTACTCTCGCATCTCTACTTTTAGCCATAGGATTCATTGAAATAAGTGAAGGAAATGGGGGAGGAGTGGATGGGAAGATACCGTCTCAGTAATAAATCATTAATAGAATTCCCGATTTATCGATTTCCAGTAATGAATGGATCGCTCACTGCTCCCCTCACGGAAATCGATCTATTTCTCCCACCTTACTTTTGTTTTGCTCAACCCCCGCCTCCCCCCGACTAGAGAAATGGAAATATCAAGGCATCTGGAAAGAATCGATTTATTTCTATTAGTAAACCGGCTAGCAGCCCAAACCATATCGTAGCCAACACGGGGGCCGTGGAAAGATAAATTTTTACATCTTGCATTGTGAATTCTCCTTCGTTTTTCAATCGACTAGGAAGATGATGTGTCTCTTCCAGTATTTTTACCACGACCAACCCCAGTAAGGGAATCGGATTCTTCCGGTCTGGGAATGATTCGGAGGCGACATCCTCTCGGGACATGGTTACTTCTTAAGTGGGTAGTCAAGTTCTGTGGCTATCAGTTATAATTACTTGGATCACGCGTCTCAATACCGAGAATGCCAGTCGGAGATCGAGACCAATAGGGATGTAGCGCAGTTTGGTAGCGCATTTGTTTTGGGTACAAAATGTCGCAGGTTCAAATCCTGTCATCCCTATTGTTCCCCGTACATCCCAAAATGATATTGGTGAGAAATTGGTGACAAGAGAAATCCATCTGGGTAGATTGTTTGTGTTATTCAACTGATTCCCCCACAAGAGACATTCCATTTATCTTCCTCTCTCCTGGTCGGTGAAAGAACCACTCCGATTAAGAGTCTGATTCTATTCCCGTGTCCGGATGTCCGCAGATTCTGATT
Organism: Dipteris shenzhenensis; assembly: GCF_047967505.1. NCBI lineage: Eukaryota > Viridiplantae > Streptophyta > Polypodiopsida > Gleicheniales > Dipteridaceae > Dipteris > Dipteris shenzhenensis. The sequence continues at coordinate 25,134 of NW_028239501.1, read as the reverse complement.
AGAATGGAAACTGGCTTACGTGGGGAATGGAGCGCCCTTAGTTCAGTTCGGTAGAACGCAGGTCTCCAAAACCTGATGTCGTAGGTTCAAATCCTACAGGGCGTGTTTCTCCGACTCAAGTCGGTATCAGCTGGTTCGACCAATACCCACACATACTAAGAATTTGCATTTCCCGATCCCTCTGGATTACCAGAGAGATCTTAGGAATGGGAGAAGGATATGGCAAATGAGTCTCCGTCTTCTACCGAATATCTAGTTGGTCGCCACGTCGATATTGCAAATATGCAGTTACAAATAATCCAGCTAGAGTTATTGGGATCAAACCCAACACAATTCCGGATAGCAGTGCTTCAACCATTTGGGTTCACATACATTTAGTACAAATACTTACCGAAAAAGATTCAGGTATTAATTGGTAATAGATGATTGGTAAGTGCGGCGGATCAGTAAGTGCTAATGGGCACTCCTCGTTCCTTCTAAGCTGATACTCTTGTATCATATAAGCCGGATCTTATTCAATCCAACAAATAATACTGAAGTTGAGATTGGTGCGGACGATAGAAAAGCGAAGTGACTCGGTGGAGTAAGCATAGATTTAAGTACCAAATTGATTTAGCAGATAGGTTAGTAGAAAAATAATTGGTTACTCGGAACTATCGAAAGGGGATTCGAAGCTTGGTAGACATATGAGAGCAGTTTATCCGACGAGAAGATCGCGTTTCAGAAGCTGGGAATGGGATCGACAGTTCATCGAAATATCTCCAACCTCTGAATGAGTGGGAGGAATCGAATCTTCCCAGAAAGAGGAACAAGACAAGATTGGATATTAATATCTCAATTATATGTATCAGATACCCCTACATGACCAGGTTCCCCCGAGTTCTCGATGGAGAATCCTATAGTTCTAATGGCAGGATTTGATACGGAAGTCATTCGAAAGAAACTTAGACGTGGTGGGTTAACCACGCGCGTTGAGACTCACCGGAAGCATCGGAACCTCCAATTGAACAATCGGGGAAAAAAAAAGAATCATATTCTTTCCATAGGTTCTCCTAAAACGCGGAGAAAATACTGATAGATTTGTATACTCGGGGGGAGGGGGGGAATTACGGTTTCTCCGCTCGGTTTATTTACAACTCGTTTATTTATCCGGCGAAATAAGAGGAATATTGCTGCTTCGAGGGGGGGCTAGCTATACTAATCCAGTATGTTTCGGGTATACCCTCGGTATAATAATGACAACTTAACGGGGATCGCTCAGGTATACCGGTAGATTCTCCATCTACTGGTACTCACACCTCTCGGCAAGCAATCCTCCTTAATCCCGCAGGGATATACGGAGCTGAACATGTCTGGGAATACGGGAGAACGTCCTTCTGCTGACATTATTACTAGTATTCGATACTGGGTCATCCATAGCATTACTATACCTTCTCCGTCTATTGCAGGTTGGTTATTCGTCAGTACAGGTTTGGCTTACGACGTTTCTGGAAGTCCCCGCCCAAATGAATATTTTACGGAGAGCCGACAAGAAGTTCCTTTAGTAACTGGCCGCTTCGATTCGCTGGAACAAGCTGATGCATTTACTAGATCTCAGGAGGTACCAACGACTCCAGATAGAACTTATCCGATTTTCACCGTTAGGTGGCTAGCCGTCCACGGACTAGCTGTACCTACAGTTTTTTTTCCAGGCTCTATATCGGCAATGCAATTCATTCAGCGATAATCCCTATATAAGCTATAAATCCACGACGCAACCGAACCCGAATAAACAGAGTGTGGAATTGAATCGTACAAGCCTTTATCGGGGACTCTTATTGATCTTCGTACTTGCCGTCTCATTTTCCAACTACTTCTTCAATTAGAAACTGAAGAGATTTGATAACCCCAATTGGGAAAAACTAAGACCTGATTTATTTGTGACTGTTCGTGTCTCGAGTCGTGACTAAATAATGAAATCAAAAAGGGAGGGGGGTGGGACAAATGGCCAATACCACTGGAAGGATTCCTCTGTGGCTTATAGGTACCGTAGCTGGTATACTCGTGATAGGTCTACTGGGAATATTCTTTCATGGAGCCTATTCGGGATTGGGATCATCCCTCTGAGAATGAATAAGCATTGGGAAATTCTTCCTACTCGCAGGTGAAAAGATGTGCCGGATCCCGGGGGTTCATAGGTCCGGAAACGGGTCAACCCCCTCTTCCGGAGTCTGTTCTACTGCTCCGGGTGCGACAACCCCCCAGCTGTATATGCTACTCCGCCTCAGCAGAGTCAAATTCTGGTACCGTACTCGGGTGAGTAGGTTATTCGATCGATTCTCTCCCGAAGAATCGATCGCAATTGGATGAAGGGGCGGTAATTATTGCAATCATTTGATAAGTATGGGACAGATTCCTACCGGGATTGGGAGGGTGCATATGCTTTTGATAACAAACCAACCCACGAGTCACTCGTCTGATTCTTCGAGAGATCGAGGGATGGGGGGAATCATATCACATTAAATCTCTGGACTCGGGAGGAAGAAGGAAGGACTCGACCTGAGGTTTAAATCCAATTCCAGGTCGATTTCCTCATAGTAAATTGGGGGGAGTACACGGTGGCGGTGGCTCACCCGCCACCACCGATATCGGAATAGAAAAAATAGTTAGCAAAATTGGATATATTTTCTGATACCTGTCGGGGAGACTATTATTGAAAACTTGGTTTCATCACCGAATATGTTTTTGAAGAATTCCAGTTATTCTTACTGCTAACTGGACTCAACCGGCTCCAAATGATACCACAAGAGTTGTACTTATCGCTTCGTTTAGACGTATAGAAGAGGTAGAAATCCAGAATTTGTCTTTGACTCGTCGGATTTACAGTCAATTACCAACCCTTTCCGGATGGTTCACATCCGAAAAGTATGGACTCAGAAATTCATCTCCGCCAATTGGACTTTCTCGAACTGCTTCTTCTTTGACACTGGGAATATCTGGGCCAGAGTAACCGATGCAAGAAAAAGTAGAAGACCTTGAACACGTAATGGATCCTGAAGTACAATCTCTGCCTCTGCTTGACCGAATCCACCCACGTTAGGGTTATTGGTCGATGGTTAATCAGCTTTAATATATTCACCCTCCGAAACGATAAGTTCGGGACCGGGAGGTACAGTATCAACTACTTCACGACCCCCCGATGTCTCTTGGGTAGTGATTTCGTATCCACCCCCCCTCTCCCTACGTGTTATTCTAGTTATCCTTCCCGTCGCCGAAGCGTTGTAAACCGTATTATTGCTTTTACTTCCATCGGGATAGATCTGTCCCCTTCCCCTATTCCCTCCAACATATAGGGGGTATTTTAAAAAGTGTACCTCTTTATCAACGGCAGGATCCGGTGAGAGAATCGGAAATACGATTTCACTATATAGCTTACCCGGAACCGGACCTATTACTATCATGTTCTTTCTATCGGGGCGATAGCTCTGGAACGAAAGTTTACTTAATTTCTCCCTCGCTTCGGTTGGAAGACGATCAGAAGGAGCCAATTCAAACCCTTCGGGTGGGATCGGTACGGCGCCTACATTCAATCCTCCCTTTTTACCATTTGCAAGTACTTATTTTATCTACATATCATAAGGAATCTTAACAACTGCTTCGGACACAGTATTGGGAAGAACAGATTGCGGAACCTCAATATCCACGGGTTTCTTAGCCAAGTGACGATTAGCACATACAATACGTCCAGTTGCTTCTCGTGGATCCTCGTAATTCTATTGCGCAAAAATCGGATATGCATTTGATACGGATGGACGATTCATTCCATCCAGAGTGATCAACATTGGAAATGACAGGGTCAACCACTTCGCCATCCAGTCCTTACTACTTCTCTTTCGCATAGTTCGATTATTAGTATTAGGGTTTCTCACAAATAGATTGTTTCTTGACATCATAGGTAAAATATTACTCCCCTCTTTTGGAGTATTCTGATATCCCGACGATTGCGGGAATTGCAAATTTTTATCCTCCCACTACCCAATACCAGAAGAGGATAATAAAATCCAATTCCTACGAGAAGTGAGTCTACTCCGTTGGATGCAACTGGCAGATACTCGGTGGAGTGATTATCATTCATTCATTGTGTGATAAGTCGCTACGATTGAAGGAGATATACGACTCAAATGGCGAGGAATCCGATATTTGGAGACTGTGTCTGAAATAACCGGGAAGGTTGAGACGAAACAAGAGATTACATATTTGTTGTGAGCGAATCCCAGATGTTCCAGGAGAGAATCTACAACTATTTCCCAACCGTGGGGGGAGTGAAATCCAATACATAAATCCGTTAATGGTGGAGTAGAGAACGCTTTCGTCGTATCATTTAAGCTATAGAATAACTCCCGAATCCAGGAATTTGAAACTGCGAGTCTTTCTTTACCTACTACGAACAAGCAGATCGAGGTGGCAATGCTAATTACGTCGGTTACTAGGTGCGAGATTATCTGGGTGTTTCCCTCGTTACATATTACCACCAATTGAATAGTTTTGTCATACACATCTGTGCCGTAGTCTTGTAATTAGGTATATACAGAGCCTCTCATTGTTTCACCCAACCGGAGTAAGCCTTCTATCTCCTGAAGTCGTTTGAGAGCTACCTCTTCCCGGAAAGAATTAATAAATATTTGTGACTGGAAGGTATTCCACCAATTTCTGATCCGAGGTTCTAGAAACCAATTCTTCAAGACAATTGGAATCGCGGAAGGGAGAAGTAATAGACATCCGATATATTGAATAGGAGCTACTGCTTGATATTTAGCCAATTCAGAATCGTTAAGTACTAATGAACTCGATTGACCCGTCAACTCTGTGTTGAACCTTGATGAAGTACGAGTTATGGACCGTGGCATCAGACTTATAGACTCATAAGCCGTTGTACTACTGGGGGAATCCACTGATTTGCGGACAGAAAATTTATCATTTGAGTTATCATTTATTTGGAGTGACGGAGAAGTTGTGGGACGGTGCCGTGTCCAGGAATCAGGATCATTTGGAGTTGCTTCGATCCGAGCCAATTTCCTATTCATTTGTTCCGTCTTACTCGATTCTCTTGACACATATTTACCCGCAGGAGCCAAAGGATTATCCCCTGGTGGATTTTGCGATAAATCACCAATTATGTTTGGTTTCCTCCCCACCCTGCAGGGATCTAGACGAACCAGTGGAGGCGCTGATTGAAGAGGCAGAGCAACTGGGGGGTGAGATGGAGATGCATCACGGGACCTTTCCTCTGTCGATATTTCTTTCCCACGGGAGGTAGGAGGATAATTCCCGATCAGGAGCAACTGGCGTTGCTTCCTCCTGATAAAGAACTTAAGACTATTCCGAATCTTCGATACAGATATGCTGATCCTACATTCTAAAAGACTCCGATATATAGTAGATAGAGATTTACTAGGTTCTGCATCCGTATGAGCTACCGCAGCCTGTGACGAATCTTCCGTAGATGATATTGTTTCTAGATAATAGGAAGAGTCTTCTCTTACGGATTGTAGTCGCTTACTAGCTTCGTAAGCTCTATCCGGGGAGCGACGTGGGGTATTGTAGAACCACCGGAGGAGTCTCCAACAGTATGATTTCATATATTATTTATATGGTGAGGAGGGGAATTCACGAAGTAAATTACTAAGTGGATGAATCCCCGTAATCGAATCCTCTTTTCTAATTCCCTTCTCTAATCGTCACTATACCATCCTAATTTCCTTCCCTCATCTCATTCGCTTCTTCTAGGAACCTCCGGATCGGTCGAAATATTAGAATCCCTCGATTGATACACGTGAAAAACGAGCAAGTTCAGCAGCTTTTTCTTCTGTTTCTCCCGACGCCGAATCCTCACCAATCCGGGTTAGGGGAATGTCTTGCCGACCCCTCATCTTCAAGTAAAGGACTCGACGAGGATAGAAACCTCCTCGAATTTCCAATTTAACTGCTTGTATATCTCTCATTGCAAATTGGATACAAATACGACGGTTTCCCCCGGGGAAACCCCAGCGAGAAATGGGGAAGATTCCTTCTCATTTATCAAATGAATTGTAGCCGCTACCCACATCCCGAAATATCGTACGCCACGGATAAAATCCAGGGAAGAGACCCGCGATACCATAGAAACACATCACAATACCTTGTGGAATGAAAACAATCTGTCCAGATGGAAGTGTGGGGATTAAATCTTCACCAATATAACTAGAGATTCCAACCGCCGGAAAACCCATTGCGCCACGAACCGGGATACGGGCCCAACACAAATTACTGAATCTACGAGAACCTCTTGGAGAATCTACTCGAAACCATTCGGATTGACGATTCATTAATACTCCCTCCAGAAATTGCCTTGTTGGAATGAATCAGCCGCTTATATTGTTATTGGTCCCACCTCTACCCTACCCCCCCCCCCCCTCCCCGAATAGATGCAGATACAGATACAGCCGATGCTTCGACATCACTTCATTTTGAAAAGGATTCTTGGAAGGGATTCTGTTTCCGAGAAGTTTAGAACATTTTCCACTGTTTTGGTGCGTAGGTGGGGGTCGCTAAGATCTATATGTCTTAGCAACGATGGAACGATCCACGTCTCACTTATCCATAAGGGGAAAGTGAGATATAGATTGAGATGACGTTAAAGATTCCCAAGTGCTAAAACAAGTGCTCAAATAAAATAACCGCCGGTGAAGCTATGTGGAAAGAATATATCCGACCGAATCAAAAGCAAGAGTAGTAGTCGTAATTGATCGATCCTATGGAACAATTTCCGTGAGATAGTGTACAGAACAAGAAATTGTAGAATTTCGTCCAGTTCTATATAAATAAACAGAGATATCATTGTAATTGCCGGAAAGACCGAACCTACTAGGGGTACAGAAATGGAAGGTAAATAGGACGCTGTCGTAATGGAATCACCTCAAGTAAGAAAGATATGACACAGATAGATGTATCTATAATGACATTATATTGTTATTTTTATCTTTTATCCCCCAATGTCTAATAATAGTCTCCTTATCTCACGTAGAAAGGAAGTTTTTATACATTCGATATATCGAGACAGTTACTCGGAAATTGCTACGAAATCCATATTGTTTCCGGTAAGGTATCTGATTCCAGCTCCGATCAACTGACTCAATGAATCTGCAGACATCCGCGGTGTCTACTTCGTCGAATCAGGCGCACAGCAGAGTCCGAAATTATACCGATGGTTAATCTCGATTTCTTACTGAGGTATAATTGCATTGTGGCATAATTTGCATGGCGTGATATCAGAGAAGGATAGAAAAGTATTGTTACGACGGTTCGCTGAATAAATTCCTCTCATTGGAGAGGTAGAGAGATTAGTAGGACAACCCCGAATTGATAATTCCTAACTTGATTAATGAGAAGGAGGGAGAGTGATAGAAACGGGGGTTTAACCGAATGGGGGGAAAGGAGGTTCAATTCCTTTTACAAGGAGCTGAAGAATAAAGCTCAGATATCTCACTCGGAACACCTTTTAGAGGATTACGTGGAACAATTGAATCGGGTGATCCATGATCAAATAAAGATTCAGCTACTTGAAAGCCATCGGGTATCTTCTGACGCAGTGTTTGTTCAATCACCCTTTTCCCAGCAAATGCTATGTATGCTTTGGACTCAGCAATAATTACGTCCCCTAACGTACCAGAACTAGCAGTAACACCACCCGTAGTTGGATAGGTAGGAACCGATATATATAATAATCCCTTCTGAACCTGATGTATTTGTGGGACGGGAGGAATCTTAGCCATCTGCATCAGACTCAACGTCCCTTCTTGCGTACGTGCTCCGCCGGAAGCACAGATAATAACTAGTGGAAGGGATTGATCCGTGGCACATTCGATTGAGCGGGTAATCTTTTCACCTACCACAGAACCCATACTTCCCCCCGTGGATTGAAAGTCCGTAACACCAAGCGCAATAGGTGTCCCGTTTAGACATCCCACCCCTGTCTGAACAGCATCAGTTAAACCCGTTCGTTTCTGGGAGTTGATGATGCGACTTCCATGAGAATCCCCGTCAGAGAAACCTGGAACATCTTATGCAGTCATGTCTTCATCCATGGGAATCCAAGTGTCACGATCGATCGGAAGTTCGATTCTTTCTGTACTAGTCATTGGGGGGTGATAGCCGCACTCCTCACAAATATTTTTATTTTGTTTTGGGAATCTCACGTAAAGCATGTTACCGCAGTTGTCACACCGAGTCCACAACCCCCTGTCGGTATCAATGCTTATGTCTCTATTCCTTCCTCTCTCACTCAAAACGTAACCCTTTGTGGCTTTTTCGAGGAAAGCCCCGATCAATCCACCAAATTCGCGTTTATCTTCGAACCGATTTCTCACAGACATAGGAATTTCCTCATTCATTTCTTCTCCTTCGCTTCGGAGGTAAAAACAGTCGATTCTATTAGATTTCATTTCATCAATGAGATAGACACAGAGATGGAGAAATCATTTCTGAACTATCAGGATCAGCGTCTGTTCGGAATAGGCGTCGAATCGAGACTGACTCCGAATCCGATAACTAATTGGCAATTGACTGATCATCTATTTGATCAATCATATGTTAGAACCCCACAAATAATTATCCAATAACACTTCGTGGAAATAGTTGTGTCGTGTACTGAGAGGCACTGAATCATTTCCTTACTACTCGAGTCTCTGCAGCTCGTATTCCACCTCTCCTATGCAAATTGGGGGGGATTCGAACCCCCGTCCCCATGGATCGGAACCATGTGCTCTCATCCGCTGAGCTACCAACTCCGATCCGTGGCATATCGGGAGTATGGAGGGGAATGTTCCTTCTCCCTATACTCCCTGTTCGCCCCACGAATCCTACCGAATGAATGAGATTCCCGAATAGTTACGGAAATTACAATGTATCAATTGTGTCGAATTCAAATTTGATCTGTTTCCATACCTCGCAAGCAGCAGCCAATTCGGGACTCCACTTACTAGCTTCGCGGATAATCTCGTTACCTTCACGAGCAAGATCACGTCCCTCATTACGAGCTTGTACACAAGCCTCCAATGCAACTCGATTAGCTACGGCGCCTGGTGCGTTTCCCCAGGGGTGTCCCAAGGTTCCTCCGCCGAACTGTGAGACAGAATCATCTCCGAAGATTTCAGTTAGAGCGGGCATATGCCAGACATGGATACCTCCCGAGGCTACGGGAAATACACCTGGCATGGATACCCAATCCTGAGTGAAATATATACCACGGCTTCGGTCTTTCTCGATATAATCGTCGCGTAGCAAATCGACGAAACCCAGTGTGACTTCTCGTTCTCCCTCCAGTTTACCCACTACGGTCCCGGCGTGGATATGATCCCCGCCGGACATACGCAATGCTTTGGCTAGGACACGAAAATGGATACCGTGATTTCTCTGTCTATCGATAACAGCATGCATCGCGCGGTGGATATGAAGCAGTAGCCCATTATCTCGACAATAAAAGGCCAAGCTAGTATTTGCAGTGAAGCCTCCCGTCAAATAATCATGCATGACGATGGGTGCTCCCGATTCTCTAGCAAAGACTGCTCTTTTCATCATTTCCTCACACGTACCCGCAGTGGCATTTAGATAATGTCCTTTTATTTCGCCCGTTTCGGCCTGAGCCTTGAAAAGAGCTTCTGCCACAAACAGGAACCGGTCCCTCCAACGCATGAATGGTTGAGAATTTACGTTCTCATCATCCTTCGTAAAATCAAGTCCGCCACGGAGACATTCGTAAACAGCCCTGCCATAGTTTTTAGCAGATAAGCCCAATTTTGGCTTGATTGTACATCCCAGCAAGGGACGACCATATTTGTTCAGTTTATCCCTTTCGACTTGGATACCGTGAGGCGGCCCAATGAAAGTCTTGGAATAAGCAGGAGGAATTCTCAGATCCTCCAAACGTAGAGCTCGTGGGGCTTTAAATCCAAATACGTTACCTACAATGGAAGTGAACATATTGGTGACGGAACCCTCTTCAAATAGATCCAAAGGATAAGCTACATATGCGATATATTGATTCTCTTCCCCAGCAACGGGTTCGATGTCGTAGCATCGACCCTTGTAACGATCGAGACTAGTCAGTCCATCCGTCCACACAGTGGTCCACGTACCTGTGGAAGATTCTGCAGCTACTGCAGCTCCAGCTTCCTCAGGCGGTACCCCGGGTTGCGGAGTCATCCGGAAGGCTGCCAAGATGTCAGTATCTTTGGTCTCATAATCGGGAGTATAGTAAGTTAGTCGATAATCTTTAACACCAGCTTTGAACCCAATACCTGTTTTAGTCTCTGTTTGTGGTGACATGAGTCCCTCCTTACAATTCAATTAGTAAATCCTGCAAGGATGAGATCTGCTCGACATAGATGGAAGAATTCAACGTGAAGCGTGGAATAGGTCCTGATAGATTCGACTCGAGACGTTTGTCGAAACTCTACCTCAAGCATGGGACATTAGTATTTTATAATACGTCCCACATGTAATGCAACTGACTCTGGTTGTTTCGCACGGAAATTGCTTGAAGAATTAGATCGTAATACATCTCGATACATTGACTCGGGAATCTTTTCGTGGTTAGACTGGTCAGTAGAAGCAAAAAAGGGGATTGAATTCGATATCTGGTTCGCTTTGCGAATAGACGGGGGAAAAAAGGGGATTCGACGAATGAGATGTAGCAATCACATCTAACTAGATGGACCAACTCGTGGGTATCGCGCTCTTTTGCCTCCGACCCATATGTGGAGAGGAGGAAATCAAATCCTACAGTACCTGTCACCCATCTGGATGGATCGGAATCGACTTCCGAGGAAGCAAATGATATGTTTGAAAAAGGGGGAGAAGGGTGTGGAACTAGTAACTCCCCACCATCAACCAATTAGCAATGAAATGCCAGATGGTTCTGCCAATTCGACAATCAAATGAAGATAATACACCAAAACAGTTACGAAAACCAGTTCTTCTGCTTTTGGAATTTCTAAATCAGTGGAGAGAAATGTGGGATATATTACCCAGATCATTGGACCAGTATCGGATGTGTCTTTCCCTCCAGGTAAAATGCCCAATATCTACAACTCTTCGATGGTTAAGGGGAAAAACCCGGCGGGTCAAGAGATTAATGTTACTCGTGAGGTGCAACAATTACCGGGTAATAATGAAGTCAGAGCCGTAGCTATGAGTGCTACAGATGGTCTGATGAGAGGTATGGGCGTCGTCGATACAGGAGCTCCTCTCAGTGTTCCTGTTGGTGAAATTACTCCTGGTTGAATCTCTAATGTCCCTGGTGAACCCGTCGATGACTTGGGTCCCGTAGATATTGGTACGACGTCCCCCATTCATAGATCCGCTCCGGCATTTACGCAGTTGGATACTAAATTATCTATATTTGAGACGGGGATTAAAGTCGCGGATCTTTTGGCTCCCTATCGTCGAGGAGGAAAGATTGGATCATTTGGAGGAGCTGGAGTGGGAAAAACGGTTCCTATCACGGAATCAATTAACAACATCGCCAAGGCTCACGGAGGTGTATCTGTATTTGGTGGGGTGGGGGAACGCACCCGTGAGGGTAATGATCTTTACATGGAAACGAAGGAATCGAAAGTTATTAATGAACAAGATATATCAGAATCGAAGGTGGCTCCAGTTCATGGTCAGATGAATGAACCACCAGGAGCTCGTATGAGAGTTGGTTCAACTGCTCTGACAATGGCTGAATATTTCCGAGATGTGAACAAGCAAGATGTCCTTTTATCTATCGACAACATATTTCGTTTTGTCCAAGCAGGATCAGAAGTTTCTGCTTTATTGGGTAGAATGCCTTCCGCCGTGGGTCATCAACCAACTCTTAGTACAGAAACGGGATCCCCACAAGAGAGAATTACTTCTACCAAGGAAGGATCGATAACTTCTATTCAAGCTGTTTATGTACCTGCAGATGATTCGACTGACCCAGCTCCTGCTACAACATTTGCACACCCAGATGCTACCACTGTGCTTTCGAGAGGACTAGCAGCTAAAGGTATTTATCCGGCTGTAGATCCCTTGGATTCGACTTCAACCATGTTACAACCCTGGATTGTGGGTGAAGAGCATTACGAAACCGCACAAGGGGTTAAACAGACTTTACAGCGTTATAAGGAATTGCAAGATATTATAGCTATTCCCGGACTGGATGAATCGTCAGAAGAGGACCGTCTAACGGTAGCTCGGGCTCGGAAGATAGAACGTTTCTTATCACAACCCTTCCTCGTAGCAGAAGTATTTACTGGTTCGCCAGGGAAATATGTTAGTTTAACAGAAACCACTAAGGGATTTCAAATGATTCTTCCTGGAGAATTGGATAATCTCCCTGAACAAGCTTTTCATCTGGTTGGCAACATCGATGAAGCCACCACGAAGGCTGCAACCTTACAAGTGGAGGGTCAATGAAAGGGATGGTACTGAATCTTCGTGTAATGGCTCCTAATCGAACTGTTTGGAATTCTGAGGTTCGAGAAATCGTCCCATCTACGAGTAGTGGCCAGATTGGTGTATTGCCCAATCACGCTCCACTTCTTACAGCTTTGGATATGGGAGTCCCGAAGGTACGTCACGATGGACAGTGGTCCGCAATGGCGTTGATGGGTGGTTTCGCCATGGTAGACAGTAATCAGGTAACAACATCAGTCAACGAAGCAGAACGAGCTACCGAAATTGATCCTGAGGAGGCTCGGGAAGCTCTTCAGACAGCTCAAGCTGACGCAGCTCAAGCCGAAGGCAGAAGGAAAGCTATTGAAGCTAATCTAGCATTTAAAAGAGCTAAGGCGAGATTAGAGGCTTCAAATACTACTCAATCATTCCCACTTTTAGTTGCGCCTGTGAGAAACGACGGGAAAAGCATGATGGGACACACAATGATTTGTTAGTCCCGTAATACTTCGTATCCATCCCAAATATTTGTAGAACTTATTAGGTATCATTTCAAGTATTGTGGTACCTAATGAGTTTTACCTACTATTGGATTCGAACCAATGACTCTCGCCGTATGAAAGCGACACTCCAACCACTGAGTTAAGTAGGCTTCTATTGCTTGTAGTACTCTATTATACCGACCCAGGGAGAGAATTTCAAACAATTAGAACATCAATAAATATTTGATTTTAACGGCAAAAGATGAGTCTCGCCTCCTTCTCGGTTGGTTACCAGCTTGACAGGGATCATCCGATGCATTATACTAATGTAGCCACAGGGCTATAGCTCAACGGTAGAGCACCTCGTTTACACGTGCGCCGATGCTTCTCGGGAAGGGTTCGTCGCTATTCAACCGATCTACGCGGAATATACCGCGTAAGTTACTTATGTCTTACCCTATTGGGAGATGTGGAAGAACAGTAGCATGACGAAGAATCGATCGGAAAAAGGATCGATTTCGGTGGGTTGATATGGTCAGTAGATGATACGTCTAATGCTAAGGGTGGTGGGGGCAATGCGAGGACCTCAACAAGATCTCTTCTTCGTCCTACGAACCTTGAGGTGTATGAGGGTATCGTATCTCCTTCCTAGGCGATCGAGACACTTAGAATTAAGTGGATTTGTGTCTACGGGATGCAAACCTGTGTCAACACTAAGAATCTTCTCGAGAGACTTCGGGATTGCTTCGGAGGGAACGAGTTCTTCGAGCACACGGAACCATTTCTTTGTTATTTATAATGAAGCAAAGGATGGTGCATCAACAATGGCTTCTTCCTCCCATCCGGTGGAAGACTAGTTGATGAGGGAGCCCAATGCCACGAAAGAAGCATGTTGGGTTCGTGAAGCAGTTCAAGAATTTATATATTCCGATCTGCATTACCGAGAATGTTTACGGTTCGAATCCGTATAGCCCTAATCTTTAATGATAAGCCGGTCTCGCCCATCGCAGCGGAACTAATTGAGAATTACCCAGATTCAACGCGACTCGCATGAACTATATAGATCGTAGGGTCACTACTTCCGTTTCGATCAGGGGATAGGGATGAAGATCAGGAAGGAGAAGGAATTATTCATTAATAAGTTCCTCAATGATGGTCAATCGGAGAAAATTCAGATAAGAATCTAAATTGACGGATTGCTTTCCATAATAGATAATCCGTATAAATCAATCTTATGCATCGATTCGGTAGGGAGGTACATACCATACCCCACTACCTACTTAGTAGAATATAGTCCCCATCCGGTTCTTCCGGCAATTTGACTCATCTCACGGATTCCAGCCAAGAGCTCATTTCCGGATGGGGAGTCCCGTTTCTAATAATCTTCTCGCAAGTCCATTTGGTATCCAGCATCTTCCGAGGACTGGATCGGAGGGACGATTGGCTCATCACTGGGGGGGTGTACATCCCGATTCCATTCTGGGATGAGATGTCCGTGAGCCACGTCTGGCATCTCATCCCCGATCGAACGATCGAGGAGTCAGCAACCCCCCCCCCCTTCACTTATCATAAAGATGTTACACCCACACGGTGGGGTGAGAAGATAAATACCGAAGCAGGAGGAGTATGTAAATGTTTTTGCTTCCTAAACACGATTCCTTCCGGATCCTCCTACTAGTATCCATCCTTATTCCCTATACAGCCTTTTCGGTTTCCAGATCCGTCGCACCCATCCGCGAGGGGCCTGAAAAACTAACAAGCTATGAATCAGGTATGGAACCAAAGGGAGGGGCTTGGATCCAATTCCAGATCCGTTATTATATGTTTGCCCCGGTATTCGTTATTCCCGACGTCGAGACGGTCTCTCCCTATCCCCGGGCTATGAGTTTCAGGGAATTGGGTCTATTTGCTTTTACTGAAGTGTCTATCCCCATATCCATATTAATTGTCGGTTCGATTTATGCATGGTGAAAAGGAGCATTGGAATGGTCCTAATTTCTAACTATTCGGGTAAGAGGAACGGAGTCGACTCCCGTGGGGGGAATCCACTAATTAACTCCGTGGAGTCCTTCTCCCCCGATCAAGACACATCAAACTCGATTATTTTGACTAACTTGAATGATCTCTCCAATTGGTCTCGACTTTCCAGTTTGTGGCCACTCCTTTACGGTACTAGCTGCTGCTCCATTGAATTCGCCTCATTAATTGGTTCACGCTTCGACTTCGACCGGTACGGTCTAGTACCAAGATCCAGCCCCAGACAAGCTGATCCCATAATAACGGCGGGTACTATCACCATGAAGATGGCTCCGTCTCTAGTGAGACTCTATGAACAAATGCCCGAACCAAAGTATGTAATTGCTATGGGGGCATGTACCATTACGGGAGGCATGTTTAGTACGGATTCTTACAGCACCGTTCGCGGAGTGGATAAATTGATTCCTGTGGACATTTATTTGCCGGGTCGTCCGCCCAAGCCCGAAGCTATTATTGATGCTGTGACAAAACCCCGCAAAAGAATTGCTCAGGAAAACTATAGGGATCGAACTTCTTGTCGAACCCGGAAGAGATATTTTAGTCTGAATCACCGACTTTTTTTCGTACCCAATACCTATACCGGTGAATACAATCAACGAATCGCAAATCAGTCTTCGAAATCCCTATCAAATATCCTCTCGAAGGGATTGAGTGGATTCGAAAGTATGCATGAAGAATCCGTATCAGAGGCGGGCGGGTGAAGATATTCCACAGAGATATAGAACGTTAGCTAATATGAGTATTATCAATAACAACGGCGATTCCAACATCGAGATGCGGGGTCGATTACCCGCTTGGTCGACTAGACATAGTTTAGCCCACAGACCTTTAGGTTCTGATTACCGGGGTGTCGAGATCCCACAGGTCAAAGCAGGGGATTGGCCTTCTATAGCTGTTGCTTCATATGCGTGCGGTTTCAATTATCCCCGTTCCCAATGTGCCTATGATGCAGCACCAGGAGGATCCCTAGCTAGTGTGTATCATCTGACGGAGGTGCGAGACGATGCAGATCAACCTGAAGAAGTATGTACAAAAGTCTTCGTTCCGAGAAAAGACCCCAGGATTCCATCCGTTTGTTGGGTTTGGAAAAGTTCCAATTTCCAGGAACGGGAATCCTATGATATGTTAGGAATCACTTATGAGAGTCATCCGCACCTACAACGTATCTTAATGCCTGGGAGCCGGCTGGGATGGCCTTTACGTAAGGATTATGTCGTACCCGACTTTTATGAGCTACAGGATGCTTATCGAATTGGGACGGAGGCAAAATTGAAAGCCATCCTCCCACTAGCCAATTCTGTATCATTCTATTTAATCTTGTGCGGCAGGTGAGGCTGGTCTACCTTATTTGAGACACTTGTTTCTCGTACGATCAATCGCATCCACGTATCTGCATCGAAATCCGCACCTACATATGCACGTTCAAGCGTATGTAGGTGTGGGTATAGATACATACCCCGACCAGTAGACCAATAAGCAATCCATATTTTTTTTTTGGATTCTCCTATTTCCAAGTGCGGTTTTCGCCCGCAGCCATCAGATCAAATTATTTCCCATCGGTATGCCAGGAACCAGACTTGAACTGGTGACACGAGGATTTTCAGTCCTCTGCTCTACCTACTGAGCTATCCCGGCCAGTGATTCCGCGATAATCCCAAACAAATATCCCAGCGTGGATTGATTCTTTCCCTTACCTATCCGTCCAATCGAAGTAACTATCCTCACGAATCCATTTTTTTTTTTATACCTTGCAGGCGAACCATTCAGACAATCCATTGGATTTGCCGAATGGTTCAGTCGCAAACCACTCAAAAATATTCTCGAGCTGGGGACGAGACATCAATCCGATTCGATTGAGCTATGAATCGGGAGCATGGATCCCCTCTCGTTTAGGTGGAGGAAATCAATACGTATTCGGGAGATGTATCTCGATACCCTTCGTCCGCTTGATGGGTCGAAGAATCCCATCCACCAGAATAGACGGGGAGGGATTTCTCTGTTTCATGGGGTAGATGCTTCCCACAACTCCTACGCAATTTGGATAATATGTTTCATCCCGTTCTACTGGGGATGTAGGGACTCGAACCCTCACGGTCCTACAAAGACCAACGGATTTTCTTTCTACCACAATTTGCATTGCTGTTTCCATCAACGGCGTAGAGTTGGACTCCATCTCTATCCGCGAAGGTCTGTTACTAATGGTTATTCATCGAACCATATTCATCCGAATACGGAGTATACATACACAAAGAGGAAATCAGGAGAAGATGGGATTCGGGGATAATCGAGTAGATCCCACCAATACCCGAGATTCTCGAGATTTTGATACAATCCTCGGTGCGGATGTTGAGTATGCACTGGGAGAGGATCCTCGCCGCTTATAGGATCATTCTAGATTGAATCATCCATGGAAAGAGAACATCTATCCGCTTAATGAATAATAGAAATTAATAGATCGTTCGTCGGAATAGCTTCCGTCGAGTCTCTGCACCTATCTCATCATCCGAATCCTGCTTCTGAAATGAGATTTGGCTCAGGATCGCCTACTAAATAATCCTAGGTTTCCCTGAATTTGAAAGCTATCACTCGGTGTGTTTCCATACCTAGGCTCAATCCAATCGAGTCCGCAGCGTCTACCATTCCGCCATACCCCCCCCCCCCTTGAGTCCCAAACCGAAGCAATGGATCTGCAATTGCATCAAATCCTTTTGCATGCCATCCGAGTTTGCATGTTCCATGCCATTTGTTCCAGAGATATTTCACGAGTCTCTTGATTCCGGTCAAGCGGAAATTATATACCCCGTCCCGATTCCCGAATTCTCAACCTCTTCCCTTTTCTGTTTCTATTCCCAATTTCCTCCAGAAAGGGACTCCACCGATCCCAGAGAATATATATCTGCGAGACCATACCCTGCTTCTCCGTATTCGCGTACCCATAAGAATTATACACGGGTGGGGTAATTAAATCAATACGATACGGTAGGAGATGGAATTATCGACTCATCTAACCCATCTCTGTGGTTGAATAACCCTTGCGGCTGACTGCGCCGTGGGCGCAACCACCATTGTCGCTTTAGGAGGGTTCTATTCCATCCCATGGGGTTCAAAAGAACCAGGAAAGCTTGGTTTGGATTCGGAAGTACCACATTCACAAGGCAGAGGTTATCGGTTCGATTCCGGCAGAATATTGCCCAGTATCAGTCGATGCACCAATACCGTGTCTCCCTTCGGCTTTGTCCCCCGCGTCGAAGCCTCCATTTCCAATAGAGTCGATGGGAATTCGAGTATTTGTTCGTCTACATTCATATGTTATGATTATTACAAATACCAAATGTTCAACAAAATTGGGTGACACTTATAAATAGTACCAGTACTTCGATTACGGAGAGGTCCATTCCGGGTCTTACCATGCTTACAAAGAAGGAGTTTTTATGTCTCGTTATCGAGGACCCCGTCTGAAAATAATACGTCGTCTCAAGGATCTACCCGGGCTTACAAATAAAACATCAAATCCGAGAGAAGCACGAATTGCTATTGATTAATCTGCTTCGAGAAAGGTATCTCAATTTTGCGTGCGTCTGGAAGCCAAACAGAGATTACGTTTCAATTATGGATCAACGGAACGACAATTGCCTAGATACGTTCGTATTGCTAGAAGAGCCAAGGGTTCAACAGGTCAAGTACCATTACAGCTACTCGAAATGCGTCCAGATAATATTGTTTCTCGTCCAGGTATGGCTCCTACTATTCCTGCAGCTAGGCAATTAGTTAATCATAGACACATTCTAGTGAACGATCGTATAGTCGATATACCGAGTTACCGTCGCAAACCAAAAGATACTATTATTGTGAGAAATCGACCGGGTTCTCGCAATGGACCAAATAGAGAGATGGAATTTTCTCGGGGAGACAAAATACCTGATCATTCAACTTTTTCCTCGTCGGGAGACAGTAGACCCACAGGATTAGTGAATGGAATCGCAAATCGGGAGTCCACTGGGTTGGATATAAATGAATTGCTCGTCGTTGAGTATTACTCCCGCAAAGCCTAACCCCAAGTAATTATCTAATAGTCTGGGATTCCTCATTCTGAAATTCGGATACCCCCCCCCCCGGGGGGGGGGATTCTTGGAATTATTATTTGAAATCGGGAGTACTAACTGGAAGCATTCAAAGGATTAGCAATTCTTTGGGGTGCCGGAACAGAGTCAATGACGGAATGCAAAGGGGAAAGGGGGGGATTCGAACCCCCGGTAAACAAGAGTCTACATAGCATTTCCAATGCTACACCTTAAACCACTCAGTCACCTTTCCTGCAACTTTGTACTATTTACACATCTTACCAATCTAAGAAACCGGATAGCAACTCAATCCTCGATGATAGACGGGAAAAAGTGATTCCTGGAAGTGAGTGCAAGCCTCATCAGTTATTAAGAAATGAGATTAATTCCCGGAATTGAGGTAGGGGAGGTGACCCCATCCCTGGGATAGATTTTTAGTTGTTCCGAGTCGATTTCATAATGAGAGATTTTCAATTAGGTGATGCAGATCCCATCAAAAGCAATCACTCCATTAGTAATTATTCATGGATGCTGCGAGACTATATACCCCCATTCACACACGACTCTCATTCGGTGCGGAATTAGTTACTCCACCCTCCCAGTCGATTGAGGGGGAGGGACATAGATACCAGACGGATGCACCTCTTCCCCTTGTATTGCAAAAGAGATCTGTTCTTCCGGCATCCTGATTAACTCAATAATAAGTGGAACGAAGAGGAATTCCAATTACGCCTAGATCCCAGAGAAATGACAATTCTATTGATAGAACTCCCACGATTCTGGCGGATATCTTGTTACAAATCATACCGACTACTGATAGGGAGAAGAGAGCTTTTACTTATTATAGAGATGGTGCGATTTGGGGAGGGAAAATCGATTAACCTTAATTCCTAATTAATTGGGGGATTCAAATTCCGATAGACCCGCGTTTGGTGAAGGTATGTTTCGAACGGGAAACAAGTCCTTCTGTCGTGTATCCTCGATTGATGCAGCCTCAAATGCTCCAGTTTCGATCTCCGGCGAATCGTAGTAGTAAGCAAAAGGTGAAACCTACGGACCGACCTATTTGTAGGACTCCGTGGGTAGGCATAGGGGAGAGGCACTACGTGGAGGAATCGACAACGCAAAAGCTTCGTTACGGTTGGGTTCAGCCGCGCGTCGTGTTTCTATGACGAATACCAATAATGATTGGGACAACGAACATCCATCCCGTTCGTATTTTGGATACCCCTAGAATCATCGGAGATTGTCGAAGTAGCTGATCCCCATGAAACTCGAAGCGTTGGGAACAGAGAAATTGTCATTAGTCTCTTGGTGTCGACGTGTCGGAGTGGCACAACCATGTTAACAAGAGATTTTTGGCAGAAGGGATGGCTAGTCCAGTAGTTTCACAGACACTAGCCCCCGTTCATCCATAGGTTTAGAGTAGGAATTGCTAGACTATTCCAAATACTAGTCTCTCTCCATGCATCATGCAGGAGGAGCCGTATGAGGTGAGAATCTCAAGTACGGTTTTGAAGCGGAGCTCATTCACGCTGAGTGAGCGACCCTGACGAATGTCGGCCCAATCCGAAGGAGAATATGCAGAAGCTTCATAAAATTACTACAAAGCTATGCGTTTGGAGATTGATCCTCATGATCGGAGTTACATACCCCATAATATAGGTTTGATTCATACTAGCAATGGAGAACATGCAAAGGCTTTGGAATACTATTTTCAAGCATTGGAACGGAATCCTTTTCCACCACAGGCTCTTAATAATATGGCTGTGATCCGTCATTACGTGCGATTACCCATACTATAGGATCCCTTGATTCGAAACCACTCGATGTAGGAGGCTTTCCACAAGCATACTCCCATAAGGAGTTCTCCTGAGCTGTGGAATTTGGTGTCCCCCGTAGTAACTCAGGTCCGGGGGAAGAACGGAAGCCTGTGAATCCCATGGATAATCGGGTGAATTGAGGGAGAAAGCACCGCAAAGATTCGTCATCGAAAATCTGGGTCGATACGATGAGATTTGCTCACTCGGGGGTTCTACAATCGATTCCTGTAATAGAATCGATTTGGAAAGGAATATCGAGCTATGGTGTAGTATCAAATCCCAAAGGAAACATTTCAGCGGATCTATTTTTAGAAGTAGGGGGAATTAGTTCCGGGGGAGATTATTACCCTCCTCCACGAATTAGGAGTATGGAAAAGATTCTATCTCGCATCGATAGGATTGGAAACCATTCCCAGTAACTACTCTTGATTCTTCTCTAGACTAACGGGGGAGGGGGCCAAGTAAATCTCTCTCTTCTCTTGGATCAGATAGAGAATAAGCTACTGAGTAGTCATTCGAGCCGCATGAGGTAGGAAACTCTCAAGTCCGTTCTGAGGGAGGATATCTCGAAGGGATCTATCCATCCCGACCGGGGGGAGCAGGCCATTCAACAGGGAGACCCGGAGGCTTCGGAATCTTGGTTTGATCAAGCCGCTGAGTGTCGGAAACAAGCAATAGCACTTCCTCCAAGCAATTATATCGAAGCACAAAATTGGTTGAGGATTACGAAACGTTCCAGGTGATGAGAGAGGGGGGTGACGCCGGGGTAGCAGTGATATGGGGACCAGACAATTGAAAGAAATTCCTTTACATTTTCTACCCCCCCCCCCCCCTGGGATACCAGGAAGGAGAAGACTTCTCCTCCTACCGATTGCCATCTGGTAATATGTAACCCCCCCCCTACTGAAACGTATAAGAATCTCTCTATACAAGGTCCATAAAGCACTAATAAGTTGTGTAATAATAAGATTAAATGCCTGCCTCGGATAACTCTTCTATTACAGCTGTTCCAGTTCCAAACTCAGGGAGAAGAATACCTTACATACGAATTCCATCTCTTAGAAGTTTCGTATCCCCCGCTGGTAGGTCGTTGCTATCCCCTGTCCGAAGAGAGGAGAATCTCGATGACTATTCGTTCACCGGAACCAGAAGTCAAGATTATGGTGGAAAAGGATCCCGTGAGAACTTCTTTCGAAAAATGGGCTCAACCTGGACATTTCTCGAGAACTTTAGCTAAGGGTCCCAGTAGTACCACTTGGATTTGGAATCTACATGCTGATGCTCATGATTCTGATAGTCACACAAATGATTCAGAAGATATATCCCGTAAAACATTCAGCGCCCATTTTGGTCAATTAGCTATTATTCTTATCTGGCTGAGTGGTATGTATTTTCACGGGGCTCGCTTCTCTAATTACGAGGCGTGGCTAAGTGATCCCACTCATGTTAAGCCTAGCGCCCAGGTAGTTTGGCCAATAGTTGGTCAAGAGATACTTAATGGAGATGTAGGTGGGGGATTCCAGGGAATACAGATAACGTCCGGATTTTTTCAAATATGGCGGTCTTCTGGAATAACTAGTGAGTTACAACTCTATTGCACCGCTATCGGTGCCTTAATCTTTGCAGGATTGATGTTCTTCGCTGGTTGGTTCCACTATCACAAGGCTGCTCCAAAATTGGCTTGGTTCCAGGACGTGGAATCCATGTTGAACCACCACCTAGCAGGCCTCTTGGGATTGGGTTCCTTGGCGTGGGCGGGACACCAGGTACACGTCTCGCTACCCATTAACCAACTATTAGACGCGGGAATCGATCCTAAGGAGATACCTCTTCCTCATGAATCCATTTTGAATCGTGACCTTTTGGCTCAGATGTATCCCAGTTTCGCAAAGGGATTAACTCCATTCTTTACCCTCGACTGGTTACAATACTCAGATTTCTTAACCTTCCGTGGGGGATTGAATCCAGCCACAGGGGGATTGTGGTTGACCGATACTGCGCATCACCATCTAGCTATTGCAGTTCTTTTCCTGATAGCTGGTCACATGTATCGAACCAATTGGGGTATCGGGCATAGTACGAAAGAGATTCTGGAAGCTCATAAAGGTCCCTTCACGGGTGAGGGTCACAAGGGTCTTTACGAGATCCTAACTACTTCATGGCATGCTCAATTAGCTATTAATCTTGCTATGTTGGGTTCCCTAACAATTGTAGTGGCCCATCATATGTATGCTATGCCTCCCTATCCATACCTAGCTACTGATTATGCTACGCAGCCATCCCTGTTTACGCATCACATGTGGATTGGTGGTTTCCTAGTGGTAGGCGCGGCGGCACACGCAGCTATTTTTATGGTGAGAGATTATGATCCGACTACTCAATACAACAACCTATTGGATCGTGTCATTCGGCATCGTGATGCAATAATTTCACATCTTAACCGGGTATGCATTTTTCTAGGTTTCCATAGTTTCGGATTGTATATTCATAACGATACTACGAGTGCGTTGGGACGTCCCCAAGATACGTTTTCAGATACTGCTATTTAATTACAACCCATATTTGCTCAGTGGGTCCAAAACATTCATGCTTCTGCTCCTGACTTAACGGCACCTAATGCAACAGCAGGTACCAGTTTGACCTGGGGGGGTGGAGACTTAGTAGCAGTAGGTGGTAAAGTTGCTTTGTCACCAATCCCATTAGGTACTGCCGATTTTTTGGTGCATCACATCCATGCCTTTACGATTCATGTTACTGTATTAATATCACCAAAAGGTGTCCCGTTTGCGAGGAGCTCCCGCCTAATACCCGACAAAGCGAATCTTGGTTTTCGTTTCCCTCGTGATGGCCCCGGTAGAGGAGGTACCTGCCAGGTATCTGCTTGGGATCATGTCTTCTCAGGTTTGTTCTGGATGTATAATTCCATCTCAGTAGTTATATTTCATTTCAGTTGGAAGATGCAATCTGACGTACGGGGTAGTATAAGTGACCAGGGAGTAGTGAGCCATATCACTGGAGGAAACTTCGCGCAGAGTTCAACAACCATTAATGGATGGCTCCGTGATTTCCTATGGGCACAGGCTTCCCAAGTCATTCAATCGTATGGTTCTTCATTATCCGCATATGGTCTTTTATTCTCGGGTGCTCATTTTGTTTGGGCTTTTAGTCTGACGTTCCTGTTCAGTGGCCGTGGATATCGGCAAGAACTCATCGAATCTACTGTTCGGGCCCATAATAAATTGAAAGTTGCTCCTGCTATCCAGCCCAGGGCTCTGAGTATTGTACAGGGACGTGCCGTAGGGGTGGCTCATTACCTTCTGGGTGGAATCGCCACAACATGGGCATTCTTCCTAGCGAGAATCATTGCAGTAGGATAATGGCTAGGAGGATTCGAAAAGCATTACGGCATCAAGATTTCCAAAGTTCAGCCAGGGTCTATCCCAAGACCCAACTACTCGTCGTATCTGGTTCGGTATAGCCACTGCGCATGACTTCGAGAGTCATGACAATATTACCGAGGAACGTCTCTACCAGAAAATATTTGCTTCCCATTCTGGTCAATTAGCTATAATTCTTCTCTGGACTTCTGGGAATCTATTCCATGTAGCTTGGCAGGGTAACTTCGAGGCATGGGTGCAAAACCCATTACAGGTAAGACCAATCGCTCATGCCATTCGGGATCCTCATTTTGGTCAACCAGCCGTCGAGGCTTATACCCGAGGGGGAGCTCCGGGTCCGGTTAATATTGCTTATCCTGGTGTTTATCAGTGGCGGTACACTATCGGTTTACGCGACAATCAAGATCTATATACCGGAGCTATCTCCTTACTAGCTGTTTCCGCCTTGTTCCTGGTAGCGGGTTGGTTGCATCTACAACCCAAATGGAAACCGGGTATTTCTTGGTTCAAAAATGCTGAATCTCGTCTCAATCATCACTTATCAGGACTCTTCGGAATAAGCTCTCTAGCTTGGACAGGCCACCTGATTCACGTCGCTATTCCTGAATCTAGAGGCGAACATGTGAGATGGGTAATTTACTAACTGCACTACCACACCCCCAAGGTTTGGGACCATTCTTTTCGGGTCAATGGAGTGTTTATGCACAAAGTCCCGACTCCGCTAATCACTCGTTCAATAGTGCTCAGGGAGCAGGAACTGCCATTTCAACCTTTCCGGGGGGATTTCATCCACAAACTCAGAGTTTGTGGTTAACTGATATCGCTCATCATCATCTGGCAATTGCGGTTGTGTTTATCATTGCCGGCCACATGTACAGGACTAACTACGGCATCA
>NW_028239500.1:0-42034 GCF_047967505.1 Dipteris shenzhenensis | reverse complement strand
TGTGATAGTGGAACCAACCAGCGAAGAACATCAATCCTGCAAAGATTAAGGCACCGATAGCGGTGCAATAGAGTTGTAACTCACTAGTTATTCCAGAAGACCGCCATATTTGAAAAAATCCGGACGTTATCTGTATTCCCTGGAATCCCCCACCTACATCTCCATTAAGTATCTCTTGACCAACTATTGGCCAAACTACCTGGGCGCTAGGCTTAACATGAGTGGGATCACTTAGCCACGCCTCGTAATTAGAGAAGCGAGCCCCCGTGAAAATACATACCACTCAGCCAGATAAGAATAATAGCTAATTGACCAAAATGGGCGCTGAATGTTTTACGGGATATATCTTCTGAATCATTTGTGTGACTATCAGAATCATGAGCATCAGCATGTAGATTCCAAATCCAAGTGGTACTACTGGGACCCTTAGCTAAAGTTCTCGAGAAATGTCCAGGTTGAGCCCATTTTTCGAAAGAAGTTCTCACGGGATCCTTTTCCACCATAATCTTGACTTCTGGTTCCGGTGAACGAATAGTCATCGAGATTCTCCTCTCTTCGGACAGGGGATAGCAACGACCTACCAGCGGGGATACGAAACTTCTAAGAGATGGAATTCGTATGTAAGGTATTCTTCTCCCTGAGTTTGGAACTGGAACAGCTGTAATAGAAGAGTTATCCGAGGCAGGCATTTAATCTTATTATTACACAACTTATTAGTGCTTTATGGACCTTGTATAGAGAGATTCTTATACGTTTCAGTAGGGGGGGGTTACATATTACCAGATGGCAATCGGTAGGAGGAGAAGTCTTCTCCTTCCTGGTATCCCAGGGGGGGGGGGGGGGTAGAAAATGTAAAGGAATTTCTTTCAATTGTCTGGTCCCCATATCACTGCTACCCCGGCGTCACCCCCCTCTCTCATCACCTGGAACGTTTCGTAATCCTCAACCAATTTTGTGCTTCGATATAATTGCTTGGAGGAAGTGCTATTGCTTGTTTCCGACACTCAGCGGCTTGATCAAACCAAGATTCCGAAGCCTCCGGGTCTCCCTGTTGAATGGCCTGCTCCCCCGGTCGGGATGGATAGATCCCTTCGAGATATCCTCCTCAGAACCGGACTTGAGAGTTTCCTACCTCATGCGGCTCGAATGACTACTCAGTAGCTTATTCTCTATCTGATCCAAGAGAAGAGAGAGATTTACTTGGCCCCCTCCCCCGTTAGTCTAGAGAAGAATCAAGAGTAGTTACTGGGAATGGTTTCCAATCCTATCGATGCGAGATAGAATCTTTTCCATACTCCTAATTCGTGGAGGAGGTAATAATCTCCCCCGGAACTAATTCCCCTACTTCTAAAAATAGATCCGCTGAAATGTTTCCTTTGGGATTTGATACTACACCATAGCTCGATATTCCTTTCCAAATCGATTCTATTACAGGAATCGATTGTAGAACCCCCCGAGTGAGCAAATCTCATCGTATCGACCCAGATTTTCGATGACGAATCTTTGCGGTGCTTTCTCCCTCAATTCACCCGATTATCCATGGGATTCACAGGCTTCCGTTCTTCCCCCGGACCTGAGTTACTACGGGGGACACCAAATTCCACAGCTCAGGAGAACTCCTTATGGGAGTATGCTTGTGGAAAGCCTCCTACATCGAGTGGTTTCGAATCAAGGGATCCTATAGTATGGGTAATCGCACGTAATGACGGATCACAGCCATATTATTAAGAGCCTGTGGTGGAAAAGGATTCCGTTCCAATGCTTGAAAATAGTATTCCAAAGCCTTTGCATGTTCTCCATTGCTAGTATGAATCAAACCTATATTATGGGGTATGTAACTCCGATCATGAGGATCAATCTCCAAACGCATAGCTTTGTAGTAATTTTATGAAGCTTCTGCATATTCTCCTTCGGATTGGGCCGACATTCGTCAGGGTCGCTCACTCAGCGTGAATGAGCTCCGCTTCAAAACCGTACTTGAGATTCTCACCTCATACGGCTCCTCCTGCATGATGCATGGAGAGAGACTAGTATTTGGAATAGTCTAGCAATTCCTACTCTAAACCTATGGATGAACGGGGGCTAGTGTCTGTGAAACTACTGGACTAGCCATCCCTTCTGCCAAAAATCTCTTGTTAACATGGTTGTGCCACTCCGACACGTCGACACCAAGAGACTAATGACAATTTCTCTGTTCCCAACGCTTCGAGTTTCATGGGGATCAGCTACTTCGACAATCTCCGATGATTCTAGGGGTATCCAAAATACGAACGGGATGGATGTTCGTTGTCCCAATCATTATTGGTATTCGTCATAGAAACACGACGCGCGGCTGAACCCAACCGTAACGAAGCTTTTGCGTTGTCGATTCCTCCACGTAGTGCCTCTCCCCTATGCCTACCCACGGAGTCCTACAAATAGGTCGGTCCGTAGGTTTCACCTTTTGCTTACTACTACGATTCGCCGGAGATCGAAACTGGAGCATTTGAGGCTGCATCAATCGAGGATACACGACAGAAGGACTTGTTTCCCGTTCGAAACATACCTTCACCAAACGCGGGTCTATCGGAATTTGAATCCCCCAATTAATTAGGAATTAAGGTTAATCGATTTTCCCTCCCCAAATCGCACCATCTCTATAATAAGTAAAAGCTCTCTTCTCCCTATCAGTAGTCGGTATGATTTGTAACAAGATATCCGCCAGAATCGTGGGAGTTCTATCAATAGAATTGTCATTTCTCTGGGATCTAGGCGTAATTGGAATTCCTCTTCGTTCCACTTATTATTGAGTTAATCAGGATGCCGGAAGAACAGATCTCTTTTGCAATACAAGGGGAAGAGGTGCATCCGTCTGGTATCTATGTCCCTCCCCCTCAATCGACTGGGAGGGTGGAGTAACTAATTCCGCACCGAATGAGAGTCGTGTGTGAATGGGGGTATATAGTCTCGCAGCATCCATGAATAATTACTAATGGAGTGATTGCTTTTGATGGGATCTGCATCACCTAATTGAAAATCTCTCATTATGAAATCGACTCGGAACAACTAAAAATCTATCCCAGGGATGGGGTCACCTCCCCTACCTCAATTCCGGGAATTAATCTCATTTCTTAATAACTGATGAGGCTTGCACTCACTTCCAGGAATCACTTTTTCCCGTCTATCATCGAGGATTGAGTTGCTATCCGGTTTCTTAGATTGGTAAGATGTGTAAATAGTACAAAGTTGCAGGAAAGGTGACTGAGTGGTTTAAGGTGTAGCATTGGAAATGCTATGTAGACTCTTGTTTACCGGGGGTTCGAATCCCCCCCTTTCCCCTTTGCATTCCGTCATTGACTCTGTTCCGGCACCCCAAAGAATTGCTAATCCTTTGAATGCTTCCAGTTAGTACTCCCGATTTCAAATAATAATTCCAAGAATCCCCCCCCCCGGGGGGGGGGGTATCCGAATTTCAGAATGAGGAATCCCAGACTATTAGATAATTACTTGGGGTTAGGCTTTGCGGGAGTAATACTCAACGACGAGCAATTCATTTATATCCAACCCAGTGGACTCCCGATTTGCGATTCCATTCACTAATCCTGTGGGTCTACTGTCTCCCGACGAGGAAAAAGTTGAATGATCAGGTATTTTGTCTCCCCGAGAAAATTCCATCTCTCTATTTGGTCCATTGCGAGAACCCGGTCGATTTCTCACAATAATAGTATCTTTTGGTTTGCGACGGTAACTCGGTATATCGACTATACGATCGTTCACTAGAATGTGTCTATGATTAACTAATTGCCTAGCTGCAGGAATAGTAGGAGCCATACCTGGACGAGAAACAATATTATCTGGACGCATTTCGAGTAGCTGTAATGGTACTTGACCTGTTGAACCCTTGGCTCTTCTAGCAATACGAACGTATCTAGGCAATTGTCGTTCCGTTGATCCATAATTGAAACGTAATCTCTGTTTGGCTTCCAGACGCACGCAAAATTGAGATACCTTTCTCGAAGCAGATTAATCAATAGCAATTCGTGCTTCTCTCGGATTTGATGTTTTATTTGTAAGCCCGGGTAGATCCTTGAGACGACGTATTATTTTCAGACGGGGTCCTCGATAACGAGACATAAAAACTCCTTCTTTGTAAGCATGGTAAGACCCGGAATGGACCTCTCCGTAATCGAAGTACTGGTACTATTTATAAGTGTCACCCAATTTTGTTGAACATTTGGTATTTGTAATAATCATAACATATGAATGTAGACGAACAAATACTCGAATTCCCATCGACTCTATTGGAAATGGAGGCTTCGACGCGGGGGACAAAGCCGAAGGGAGACACGGTATTGGTGCATCGACTGATACTGGGCAATATTCTGCCGGAATCGAACCGATAACCTCTGCCTTGTGAATGTGGTACTTCCGAATCCAAACCAAGCTTTCCTGGTTCTTTTGAACCCCATGGGATGGAATAGAACCCTCCTAAAGCGACAATGGTGGTTGCGCCCACGGCGCAGTCAGCCGCAAGGGTTATTCAACCACAGAGATGGGTTAGATGAGTCGATAATTCCATCTCCTACCGTATCGTATTGATTTAATTACCCCACCCGTGTATAATTCTTATGGGTACGCGAATACGGAGAAGCAGGGTATGGTCTCGCAGATATATATTCTCTGGGATCGGTGGAGTCCCTTTCTGGAGGAAATTGGGAATAGAAACAGAAAAGGGAAGAGGTTGAGAATTCGGGAATCGGGACGGGGTATATAATTTCCGCTTGACCGGAATCAAGAGACTCGTGAAATATCTCTGGAACAAATGGCATGGAACATGCAAACTCGGATGGCATGCAAAAGGATTTGATGCAATTGCAGATCCATTGCTTCGGTTTGGGACTCAAGGGGGGGGGGGGTATGGCGGAATGGTAGACGCTGCGGACTCGATTGGATTGAGCCTAGGTATGGAAACACACCGAGTGATAGCTTTCAAATTCAGGGAAACCTAGGATTATTTAGTAGGCGATCCTGAGCCAAATCTCATTTCAGAAGCAGGATTCGGATGATGAGATAGGTGCAGAGACTCGACGGAAGCTATTCCGACGAACGATCTATTAATTTCTATTATTCATTAAGCGGATAGATGTTCTCTTTCCATGGATGATTCAATCTAGAATGATCCTATAAGCGGCGAGGATCCTCTCCCAGTGCATACTCAACATCCGCACCGAGGATTGTATCAAAATCTCGAGAATCTCGGGTATTGGTGGGATCTACTCGATTATCCCCGAATCCCATCTTCTCCTGATTTCCTCTTTGTGTATGTATACTCCGTATTCGGATGAATATGGTTCGATGAATAACCATTAGTAACAGACCTTCGCGGATAGAGATGGAGTCCAACTCTACGCCGTTGATGGAAACAGCAATGCAAATTGTGGTAGAAAGAAAATCCGTTGGTCTTTGTAGGACCGTGAGGGTTCGAGTCCCTACATCCCCAGTAGAACGGGATGAAACATATTATCCAAATTGCGTAGGAGTTGTGGGAAGCATCTACCCCATGAAACAGAGAAATCCCTCCCCGTCTATTCTGGTGGATGGGATTCTTCGACCCATCAAGCGGACGAAGGGTATCGAGATACATCTCCCGAATACGTATTGATTTCCTCCACCTAAACGAGAGGGGATCCATGCTCCCGATTCATAGCTCAATCGAATCGGATTGATGTCTCGTCCCCAGCTCGAGAATATTTTTGAGTGGTTTGCGACTGAACCATTCGGCAAATCCAATGGATTGTCTGAATGGTTCGCCTGCAAGGTATAAAAAAAAAAATGGATTCGTGAGGATAGTTACTTCGATTGGACGGATAGGTAAGGGAAAGAATCAATCCACGCTGGGATATTTGTTTGGGATTATCGCGGAATCACTGGCCGGGATAGCTCAGTAGGTAGAGCAGAGGACTGAAAATCCTCGTGTCACCAGTTCAAGTCTGGTTCCTGGCATACCGATGGGAAATAATTTGATCTGATGGCTGCGGGCGAAAACCGCACTTGGAAATAGGAGAATCCAAAAAAAAAATATGGATTGCTTATTGGTCTACTGGTCGGGGTATGTATCTATACCCACACCTACATACGCTTGAACGTGCATATGTAGGTGCGGATTTCGATGCAGATACGTGGATGCGATTGATCGTACGAGAAACAAGTGTCTCAAATAAGGTAGACCAGCCTCACCTGCCGCACAAGATTAAATAGAATGATACAGAATTGGCTAGTGGGAGGATGGCTTTCAATTTTGCCTCCGTCCCAATTCGATAAGCATCCTGTAGCTCATAAAAGTCGGGTACGACATAATCCTTACGTAAAGGCCATCCCAGCCGGCTCCCAGGCATTAAGATACGTTGTAGGTGCGGATGACTCTCATAAGTGATTCCTAACATATCATAGGATTCCCGTTCCTGGAAATTGGAACTTTTCCAAACCCAACAAACGGATGGAATCCTGGGGTCTTTTCTCGGAACGAAGACTTTTGTACATACTTCTTCAGGTTGATCTGCATCGTCTCGCACCTCCGTCAGATGATACACACTAGCTAGGGATCCTCCTGGTGCTGCATCATAGGCACATTGGGAACGGGGATAATTGAAACCGCACGCATATGAAGCAACAGCTATAGAAGGCCAATCCCCTGCTTTGACCTGTGGGATCTCGACACCCCGGTAATCAGAACCTAAAGGTCTGTGGGCTAAACTATGTCTAGTCGACCAAGCGGGTAATCGACCCCGCATCTCGATGTTGGAATCGCCGTTGTTATTGATAATACTCATATTAGCTAACGTTCTATATCTCTGTGGAATATCTTCACCCGCCCGCCTCTGATACGGATTCTTCATGCATACTTTCGAATCCACTCAATCCCTTCGAGAGGATATTTGATAGGGATTTCGAAGACTGATTTGCGATTCGTTGATTGTATTCACCGGTATAGGTATTGGGTACGAAAAAAAGTCGGTGATTCAGACTAAAATATCTCTTCCGGGTTCGACAAGAAGTTCGATCCCTATAGTTTTCCTGAGCAATTCTTTTGCGGGGTTTTGTCACAGCATCAATAATAGCTTCGGGCTTGGGCGGACGACCCGGCAAATAAATGTCCACAGGAATCAATTTATCCACTCCGCGAACGGTGCTGTAAGAATCCGTACTAAACATGCCTCCCGTAATGGTACATGCCCCCATAGCAATTACATACTTTGGTTCGGGCATTTGTTCATAGAGTCTCACTAGAGACGGAGCCATCTTCATGGTGATAGTACCCGCCGTTATTATGGGATCAGCTTGTCTGGGGCTGGATCTTGGTACTAGACCGTACCGGTCGAAGTCGAAGCGTGAACCAATTAATGAGGCGAATTCAATGGAGCAGCAGCTAGTACCGTAAAGGAGTGGCCACAAACTGGAAAGTCGAGACCAATTGGAGAGATCATTCAAGTTAGTCAAAATAATCGAGTTTGATGTGTCTTGATCGGGGGAGAAGGACTCCACGGAGTTAATTAGTGGATTCCCCCCACGGGAGTCGACTCCGTTCCTCTTACCCGAATAGTTAGAAATTAGGACCATTCCAATGCTCCTTTTCACCATGCATAAATCGAACCGACAATTAATATGGATATGGGGATAGACACTTCAGTAAAAGCAAATAGACCCAATTCCCTGAAACTCATAGCCCGGGGATAGGGAGAGACCGTCTCGACGTCGGGAATAACGAATACCGGGGCAAACATATAATAACGGATCTGGAATTGGATCCAAGCCCCTCCCTTTGGTTCCATACCTGATTCATAGCTTGTTAGTTTTTCAGGCCCCTCGCGGATGGGTGCGACGGATCTGGAAACCGAAAAGGCTGTATAGGGAATAAGGATGGATACTAGTAGGAGGATCCGGAAGGAATCGTGTTTAGGAAGCAAAAACATTTACATACTCCTCCTGCTTCGGTATTTATCTTCTCACCCCACCGTGTGGGTGTAACATCTTTATGATAAGTGAAGGGGGGGGGGGTTGCTGACTCCTCGATCGTTCGATCGGGGATGAGATGCCAGACGTGGCTCACGGACATCTCATCCCAGAATGGAATCGGGATGTACACCCCCCCAGTGATGAGCCAATCGTCCCTCCGATCCAGTCCTCGGAAGATGCTGGATACCAAATGGACTTGCGAGAAGATTATTAGAAACGGGACTCCCCATCCGGAAATGAGCTCTTGGCTGGAATCCGTGAGATGAGTCAAATTGCCGGAAGAACCGGATGGGGACTATATTCTACTAAGTAGGTAGTGGGGTATGGTATGTACCTCCCTACCGAATCGATGCATAAGATTGATTTATACGGATTATCTATTATGGAAAGCAATCCGTCAATTTAGATTCTTATCTGAATTTTCTCCGATTGACCATCATTGAGGAACTTATTAATGAATAATTCCTTCTCCTTCCTGATCTTCATCCCTATCCCCTGATCGAAACGGAAGTAGTGACCCTACGATCTATATAGTTCATGCGAGTCGCGTTGAATCTGGGTAATTCTCAATTAGTTCCGCTGCGATGGGCGAGACCGGCTTATCATTAAAGATTAGGGCTATACGGATTCGAACCGTAAACATTCTCGGTAATGCAGATCGGAATATATAAATTCTTGAACTGCTTCACGAACCCAACATGCTTCTTTCGTGGCATTGGGCTCCCTCATCAACTAGTCTTCCACCGGATGGGAGGAAGAAGCCATTGTTGATGCACCATCCTTTGCTTCATTATAAATAACAAAGAAATGGTTCCGTGTGCTCGAAGAACTCGTTCCCTCCGAAGCAATCCCGAAGTCTCTCGAGAAGATTCTTAGTGTTGACACAGGTTTGCATCCCGTAGACACAAATCCACTTAATTCTAAGTGTCTCGATCGCCTAGGAAGGAGATACGATACCCTCATACACCTCAAGGTTCGTAGGACGAAGAAGAGATCTTGTTGAGGTCCTCGCATTGCCCCCACCACCCTTAGCATTAGACGTATCATCTACTGACCATATCAACCCACCGAAATCGATCCTTTTTCCGATCGATTCTTCGTCATGCTACTGTTCTTCCACATCTCCCAATAGGGTAAGACATAAGTAACTTACGCGGTATATTCCGCGTAGATCGGTTGAATAGCGACGAACCCTTCCCGAGAAGCATCGGCGCACGTGTAAACGAGGTGCTCTACCGTTGAGCTATAGCCCTGTGGCTACATTAGTATAATGCATCGGATGATCCCTGTCAAGCTGGTAACCAACCGAGAAGGAGGCGAGACTCATCTTTTGCCGTTAAAATCAAATATTTATTGATGTTCTAATTGTTTGAAATTCTCTCCCTGGGTCGGTATAATAGAGTACTACAAGCAATAGAAGCCTACTTAACTCAGTGGTTGGAGTGTCGCTTTCATACGGCGAGAGTCATTGGTTCGAATCCAATAGTAGGTAAAACTCATTAGGTACCACAATACTTGAAATGATACCTAATAAGTTCTACAAATATTTGGGATGGATACGAAGTATTACGGGACTAACAAATCATTGTGTGTCCCATCATGCTTTTCCCGTCGTTTCTCACAGGCGCAACTAAAAGTGGGAATGATTGAGTAGTATTTGAAGCCTCTAATCTCGCCTTAGCTCTTTTAAATGCTAGATTAGCTTCAATAGCTTTCCTTCTGCCTTCGGCTTGAGCTGCGTCAGCTTGAGCTGTCTGAAGAGCTTCCCGAGCCTCCTCAGGATCAATTTCGGTAGCTCGTTCTGCTTCGTTGACTGATGTTGTTACCTGATTACTGTCTACCATGGCGAAACCACCCATCAACGCCATTGCGGACCACTGTCCATCGTGACGTACCTTCGGGACTCCCATATCCAAAGCTGTAAGAAGTGGAGCGTGATTGGGCAATACACCAATCTGGCCACTACTCGTAGATGGGACGATTTCTCGAACCTCAGAATTCCAAACAGTTCGATTAGGAGCCATTACACGAAGATTCAGTACCATCCCTTTCATTGACCCTCCACTTGTAAGGTTGCAGCCTTCGTGGTGGCTTCATCGATGTTGCCAACCAGATGAAAAGCTTGTTCAGGGAGATTATCCAATTCTCCAGGAAGAATCATTTGAAATCCCTTAGTGGTTTCTGTTAAACTAACATATTTCCCTGGCGAACCAGTAAATACTTCTGCTACGAGGAAGGGTTGTGATAAGAAACGTTCTATCTTCCGAGCCCGAGCTACCGTTAGACGGTCCTCTTCTGACGATTCATCCAGTCCGGGAATAGCTATAATATCTTGCAATTCCTTATAACGCTGTAAAGTCTGTTTAACCCCTTGTGCGGTTTCGTAATGCTCTTCACCCACAATCCAGGGTTGTAACATGGTTGAAGTCGAATCCAAGGGATCTACAGCCGGATAAATACCTTTAGCTGCTAGTCCTCTCGAAAGCACAGTGGTAGCATCTGGGTGTGCAAATGTTGTAGCAGGAGCTGGGTCAGTCGAATCATCTGCAGGTACATAAACAGCTTGAATAGAAGTTATCGATCCTTCCTTGGTAGAAGTAATTCTCTCTTGTGGGGATCCCGTTTCTGTACTAAGAGTTGGTTGATGACCCACGGCGGAAGGCATTCTACCCAATAAAGCAGAAACTTCTGATCCTGCTTGGACAAAACGAAATATGTTGTCGATAGATAAAAGGACATCTTGCTTGTTCACATCTCGGAAATATTCAGCCATTGTCAGAGCAGTTGAACCAACTCTCATACGAGCTCCTGGTGGTTCATTCATCTGACCATGAACTGGAGCCACCTTCGATTCTGATATATCTTGTTCATTAATAACTTTCGATTCCTTCGTTTCCATGTAAAGATCATTACCCTCACGGGTGCGTTCCCCCACCCCACCAAATACAGATACACCTCCGTGAGCCTTGGCGATGTTGTTAATTGATTCCGTGATAGGAACCGTTTTTCCCACTCCAGCTCCTCCAAATGATCCAATCTTTCCTCCTCGACGATAGGGAGCCAAAAGATCCGCGACTTTAATCCCCGTCTCAAATATAGATAATTTAGTATCCAACTGCGTAAATGCCGGAGCGGATCTATGAATGGGGGACGTCGTACCAATATCTACGGGACCCAAGTCATCGACGGGTTCACCAGGGACATTAGAGATTCAACCAGGAGTAATTTCACCAACAGGAACACTGAGAGGAGCTCCTGTATCGACGACGCCCATACCTCTCATCAGACCATCTGTAGCACTCATAGCTACGGCTCTGACTTCATTATTACCCGGTAATTGTTGCACCTCACGAGTAACATTAATCTCTTGACCCGCCGGGTTTTTCCCCTTAACCATCGAAGAGTTGTAGATATTGGGCATTTTACCTGGAGGGAAAGACACATCCGATACTGGTCCAATGATCTGGGTAATATATCCCACATTTCTCTCCACTGATTTAGAAATTCCAAAAGCAGAAGAACTGGTTTTCGTAACTGTTTTGGTGTATTATCTTCATTTGATTGTCGAATTGGCAGAACCATCTGGCATTTCATTGCTAATTGGTTGATGGTGGGGAGTTACTAGTTCCACACCCTTCTCCCCCTTTTTCAAACATATCATTTGCTTCCTCGGAAGTCGATTCCGATCCATCCAGATGGGTGACAGGTACTGTAGGATTTGATTTCCTCCTCTCCACTATGGGTCGGAGGCAAAAGAGCGCGATACCCACGAGTTGGTCCATCTAGTTAGATGTGATTGCTACATCTCATTCGTCGAATCCCCTTTTTTCCCCCGTCTATTCGCAAAGCGAACCAGATATCGAATTCAATCCCCTTTTTTGCTTCTACTGACCAGTCTAACCACGAAAAGATTCCCGAGTCAATGTATCGAGATGTATTACGATCTAATTCTTCAAGCAATTTCCGTGCGAAACAACCAGAGTCAGTTGCATTACATGTGGGACGTATTATAAAATACTAATGTCCCATGCTTGAGGTAGAGTTTCGACAAACGTCTCGAGTCGAATCTATCAGGACCTATTCCACGCTTCACGTTGAATTCTTCCATCTATGTCGAGCAGATCTCATCCTTGCAGGATTTACTAATTGAATTGTAAGGAGGGACTCATGTCACCACAAACAGAGACTAAAACAGGTATTGGGTTCAAAGCTGGTGTTAAAGATTATCGACTAACTTACTATACTCCCGATTATGAGACCAAAGATACTGACATCTTGGCAGCCTTCCGGATGACTCCGCAACCCGGGGTACCGCCTGAGGAAGCTGGAGCTGCAGTAGCTGCAGAATCTTCCACAGGTACGTGGACCACTGTGTGGACGGATGGACTGACTAGTCTCGATCGTTACAAGGGTCGATGCTACGACATCGAACCCGTTGCTGGGGAAGAGAATCAATATATCGCATATGTAGCTTATCCTTTGGATCTATTTGAAGAGGGTTCCGTCACCAATATGTTCACTTCCATTGTAGGTAACGTATTTGGATTTAAAGCCCCACGAGCTCTACGTTTGGAGGATCTGAGAATTCCTCCTGCTTATTCCAAGACTTTCATTGGGCCGCCTCACGGTATCCAAGTCGAAAGGGATAAACTGAACAAATATGGTCGTCCCTTGCTGGGATGTACAATCAAGCCAAAATTGGGCTTATCTGCTAAAAACTATGGCAGGGCTGTTTACGAATGTCTCCGTGGCGGACTTGATTTTACGAAGGATGATGAGAACGTAAATTCTCAACCATTCATGCGTTGGAGGGACCGGTTCCTGTTTGTGGCAGAAGCTCTTTTCAAGGCTCAGGCCGAAACGGGCGAAATAAAAGGACATTATCTAAATGCCACTGCGGGTACGTGTGAGGAAATGATGAAAAGAGCAGTCTTTGCTAGAGAATCGGGAGCACCCATCGTCATGCATGATTATTTGACGGGAGGCTTCACTGCAAATACTAGCTTGGCCTTTTATTGTCGAGATAATGGGCTACTGCTTCATATCCACCGCGCGATGCATGCTGTTATCGATAGACAGAGAAATCACGGTATCCATTTTCGTGTCCTAGCCAAAGCATTGCGTATGTCCGGCGGGGATCATATCCACGCCGGGACCGTAGTGGGTAAACTGGAGGGAGAACGAGAAGTCACACTGGGTTTCGTCGATTTGCTACGCGACGATTATATCGAGAAAGACCGAAGCCGTGGTATATATTTCACTCAGGATTGGGTATCCATGCCAGGTGTATTTCCCGTAGCCTCGGGAGGTATCCATGTCTGGCATATGCCCGCTCTAACTGAAATCTTCGGAGATGATTCTGTCTCACAGTTCGGCGGAGGAACCTTGGGACACCCCTGGGGAAACGCACCAGGCGCCGTAGCTAA
Organism: Dipteris shenzhenensis; assembly: GCF_047967505.1. Taxonomy (NCBI): domain Eukaryota; kingdom Viridiplantae; phylum Streptophyta; class Polypodiopsida; order Gleicheniales; family Dipteridaceae; genus Dipteris; species Dipteris shenzhenensis. Next base: position 28,616 of record NW_028239500.1, on the reverse strand, counting down.
TCGAGTTGCATTGGAGGCTTGTGTACAAGCTCGTAATGAGGGACGTGATCTTGCTCGTGAAGGTAACGAGATTATCCGCGAAGCTAGTAAGTGGAGTCCCGAATTGGCTGCTGCTTGCGAGGTATGGAAACAGATCAAATTTGAATTCGACACAATTGATACATTGTAATTTCCGTAACTATTCGGGAATCTCATTCATTCGGTAGGATTCGTGGGGCGAACAGGGAGTATAGGGAGAAGGAACATTCCCCTCCATACTCCCGATATGCCACGGATCGGAGTTGGTAGCTCAGCGGATGAGAGCACATGGTTCCGATCCATGGGGACGGGGGTTCGAATCCCCCCCAATTTGCATAGGAGAGGTGGAATACGAGCTGCAGAGACTCGAGTAGTAAGGAAATGATTCAGTGCCTCTCAGTACACGACACAACTATTTCCACGAAGTGTTATTGGATAATTATTTGTGGGGTTCTAACATATGATTGATCAAATAGATGATCAGTCAATTGCCAATTAGTTATCGGATTCGGAGTCAGTCTCGATTCGACGCCTATTCCGAACAGACGCTGATCCTGATAGTTCAGAAATGATTTCTCCATCTCTGTGTCTATCTCATTGATGAAATGAAATCTAATAGAATCGACTGTTTTTACCTCCGAAGCGAAGGAGAAGAAATGAATGAGGAAATTCCTATGTCTGTGAGAAATCGGTTCGAAGATAAACGCGAATTTGGTGGATTGATCGGGGCTTTCCTCGAAAAAGCCACAAAGGGTTACGTTTTGAGTGAGAGAGGAAGGAATAGAGACATAAGCATTGATACCGACAGGGGGTTGTGGACTCGGTGTGACAACTGCGGTAACATGCTTTACGTGAGATTCCCAAAACAAAATAAAAATATTTGTGAGGAGTGCGGCTATCACCCCCCAATGACTAGTACAGAAAGAATCGAACTTCCGATCGATCGTGACACTTGGATTCCCATGGATGAAGACATGACTGCATAAGATGTTCCAGGTTTCTCTGACGGGGATTCTCATGGAAGTCGCATCATCAACTCCCAGAAACGAACGGGTTTAACTGATGCTGTTCAGACAGGGGTGGGATGTCTAAACGGGACACCTATTGCGCTTGGTGTTACGGACTTTCAATCCACGGGGGGAAGTATGGGTTCTGTGGTAGGTGAAAAGATTACCCGCTCAATCGAATGTGCCACGGATCAATCCCTTCCACTAGTTATTATCTGTGCTTCCGGCGGAGCACGTACGCAAGAAGGGACGTTGAGTCTGATGCAGATGGCTAAGATTCCTCCCGTCCCACAAATACATCAGGTTCAGAAGGGATTATTATATATATCGGTTCCTACCTATCCAACTACGGGTGGTGTTACTGCTAGTTCTGGTACGTTAGGGGACGTAATTATTGCTGAGTCCAAAGCATACATAGCATTTGCTGGGAAAAGGGTGATTGAACAAACACTGCGTCAGAAGATACCCGATGGCTTTCAAGTAGCTGAATCTTTATTTGATCATGGATCACCCGATTCAATTGTTCCACGTAATCCTCTAAAAGGTGTTCCGAGTGAGATATCTGAGCTTTATTCTTCAGCTCCTTGTAAAAGGAATTGAACCTCCTTTCCCCCCATTCGGTTAAACCCCCGTTTCTATCACTCTCCCTCCTTCTCATTAATCAAGTTAGGAATTATCAATTCGGGGTTGTCCTACTAATCTCTCTACCTCTCCAATGAGAGGAATTTATTCAGCGAACCGTCGTAACAATACTTTTCTATCCTTCTCTGATATCACGCCATGCAAATTATGCCACAATGCAATTATACCTCAGTAAGAAATCGAGATTAACCATCGGTATAATTTCGGACTCTGCTGTGCGCCTGATTCGACGAAGTAGACACCGCGGATGTCTGCAGATTCATTGAGTCAGTTGATCGGAGCTGGAATCAGATACCTTACCGGAAACAATATGGATTTCGTAGCAATTTCCGAGTAACTGTCTCGATATATCGAATGTATAAAAACTTCCTTTCTACGTGAGATAAGGAGACTATTATTAGACATTGGGGGATAAAAGATAAAAATAACAATATAATGTCATTATAGATACATCTATCTGTGTCATATCTTTCTTACTTGAGGTGATTCCATTACGACAGCGTCCTATTTACCTTCCATTTCTGTACCCCTAGTAGGTTCGGTCTTTCCGGCAATTACAATGATATCTCTGTTTATTTATATAGAACGGGACGAAATTCTACAATTTCTTGTTCTGTACACTATCTCACGGAAATTGTTCCATAGGATCGATCAATTACGACTACTACTCTTGCTTTTGATTCGGTCGGATATATTCTTTCCACATAGCTTCACCGGCGGTTATTTTATTTGAGCACTTGTTTTAGCACTTGGGAATCTTTAACGTCATCTCAATCTATATCTCACTTTCCCCTTATGGATAAGTGAGACGTGGATCGTTCCATCGTTGCTAAGACATATAGATCTTAGCGACCCCCACCTACGCACCAAAACAGTGGAAAATGTTCTAAACTTCTCGGAAACAGAATCCCTTCCAAGAATCCTTTTCAAAATGAAGTGATGTCGAAGCATCGGCTGTATCTGTATCTGCATCTATTCGGGGAGGGGGGGGGGGGGTAGGGTAGAGGTGGGACCAATAACAATATAAGCGGCTGATTCATTCCAACAAGGCAATTTCTGGAGGGAGTATTAATGAATCGTCAATCCGAATGGTTTCGAGTAGATTCTCCAAGAGGTTCTCGTAGATTCAGTAATTTGTGTTGGGCCCGTATCCCGGTTCGTGGCGCAATGGGTTTTCCGGCGGTTGGAATCTCTAGTTATATTGGTGAAGATTTAATCCCCACACTTCCATCTGGACAGATTGTTTTCATTCCACAAGGTATTGTGATGTGTTTCTATGGTATCGCGGGTCTCTTCCCTGGATTTTATCCGTGGCGTACGATATTTCGGGATGTGGGTAGCGGCTACAATTCATTTGATAAATGAGAAGGAATCTTCCCCATTTCTCGCTGGGGTTTCCCCGGGGGAAACCGTCGTATTTGTATCCAATTTGCAATGAGAGATATACAAGCAGTTAAATTGGAAATTCGAGGAGGTTTCTATCCTCGTCGAGTCCTTTACTTGAAGATGAGGGGTCGGCAAGACATTCCCCTAACCCGGATTGGTGAGGATTCGGCGTCGGGAGAAACAGAAGAAAAAGCTGCTGAACTTGCTCGTTTTTCACGTGTATCAATCGAGGGATTCTAATATTTCGACCGATCCGGAGGTTCCTAGAAGAAGCGAATGAGATGAGGGAAGGAAATTAGGATGGTATAGTGACGATTAGAGAAGGGAATTAGAAAAGAGGATTCGATTACGGGGATTCATCCACTTAGTAATTTACTTCGTGAATTCCCCTCCTCACCATATAAATAATATATGAAATCATACTGTTGGAGACTCCTCCGGTGGTTCTACAATACCCCACGTCGCTCCCCGGATAGAGCTTACGAAGCTAGTAAGCGACTACAATCCGTAAGAGAAGACTCTTCCTATTATCTAGAAACAATATCATCTACGGAAGATTCGTCACAGGCTGCGGTAGCTCATACGGATGCAGAACCTAGTAAATCTCTATCTACTATATATCGGAGTCTTTTAGAATGTAGGATCAGCATATCTGTATCGAAGATTCGGAATAGTCTTAAGTTCTTTATCAGGAGGAAGCAACGCCAGTTGCTCCTGATCGGGAATTATCCTCCTACCTCCCGTGGGAAAGAAATATCGACAGAGGAAAGGTCCCGTGATGCATCTCCATCTCACCCCCCAGTTGCTCTGCCTCTTCAATCAGCGCCTCCACTGGTTCGTCTAGATCCCTGCAGGGTGGGGAGGAAACCAAACATAATTGGTGATTTATCGCAAAATCCACCAGGGGATAATCCTTTGGCTCCTGCGGGTAAATATGTGTCAAGAGAATCGAGTAAGACGGAACAAATGAATAGGAAATTGGCTCGGATCGAAGCAACTCCAAATGATCCTGATTCCTGGACACGGCACCGTCCCACAACTTCTCCGTCACTCCAAATAAATGATAACTCAAATGATAAATTTTCTGTCCGCAAATCAGTGGATTCCCCCAGTAGTACAACGGCTTATGAGTCTATAAGTCTGATGCCACGGTCCATAACTCGTACTTCATCAAGGTTCAACACAGAGTTGACGGGTCAATCGAGTTCATTAGTACTTAACGATTCTGAATTGGCTAAATATCAAGCAGTAGCTCCTATTCAATATATCGGATGTCTATTACTTCTCCCTTCCGCGATTCCAATTGTCTTGAAGAATTGGTTTCTAGAACCTCGGATCAGAAATTGGTGGAATACCTTCCAGTCACAAATATTTATTAATTCTTTCCGGGAAGAGGTAGCTCTCAAACGACTTCAGGAGATAGAAGGCTTACTCCGGTTGGGTGAAACAATGAGAGGCTCTGTATATACCTAATTACAAGACTACGGCACAGATGTGTATGACAAAACTATTCAATTGGTGGTAATATGTAACGAGGGAAACACCCAGATAATCTCGCACCTAGTAACCGACGTAATTAGCATTGCCACCTCGATCTGCTTGTTCGTAGTAGGTAAAGAAAGACTCGCAGTTTCAAATTCCTGGATTCGGGAGTTATTCTATAGCTTAAATGATACGACGAAAGCGTTCTCTACTCCACCATTAACGGATTTATGTATTGGATTTCACTCCCCCCACGGTTGGGAAATAGTTGTAGATTCTCTCCTGGAACATCTGGGATTCGCTCACAACAAATATGTAATCTCTTGTTTCGTCTCAACCTTCCCGGTTATTTCAGACACAGTCTCCAAATATCGGATTCCTCGCCATTTGAGTCGTATATCTCCTTCAATCGTAGCGACTTATCACACAATGAATGAATGATAATCACTCCACCGAGTATCTGCCAGTTGCATCCAACGGAGTAGACTCACTTCTCGTAGGAATTGGATTTTATTATCCTCTTCTGGTATTGGGTAGTGGGAGGATAAAAATTTGCAATTCCCGCAATCGTCGGGATATCAGAATACTCCAAAAGAGGGGAGTAATATTTTACCTATGATGTCAAGAAACAATCTATTTGTGAGAAACCCTAATACTAATAATCGAACTATGCGAAAGAGAAGTAGTAAGGACTGGATGGCGAAGTGGTTGACCCTGTCATTTCCAATGTTGATCACTCTGGATGGAATGAATCGTCCATCCGTATCAAATGCATATCCGATTTTTGCGCAATAGAATTACGAGGATCCACGAGAAGCAACTGGACGTATTGTATGTGCTAATCGTCACTTGGCTAAGAAACCCGTGGATATTGAGGTTCCGCAATCTGTTCTTCCCAATACTGTGTCCGAAGCAGTTGTTAAGATTCCTTATGATATGTAGATAAAATAAGTACTTGCAAATGGTAAAAAGGGAGGATTGAATGTAGGCGCCGTACCGATCCCACCCGAAGGGTTTGAATTGGCTCCTTCTGATCGTCTTCCAACCGAAGCGAGGGAGAAATTAAGTAAACTTTCGTTCCAGAGCTATCGCCCCGATAGAAAGAACATGATAGTAATAGGTCCGGTTCCGGGTAAGCTATATAGTGAAATCGTATTTCCGATTCTCTCACCGGATCCTGCCGTTGATAAAGAGGTACACTTTTTAAAATACCCCCTATATGTTGGAGGGAATAGGGGAAGGGGACAGATCTATCCCGATGGAAGTAAAAGCAATAATACGGTTTACAACGCTTCGGCGACGGGAAGGATAACTAGAATAACACGTAGGGAGAGGGGGGGTGGATACGAAATCACTACCCAAGAGACATCGGGGGGTCGTGAAGTAGTTGATACTGTACCTCCCGGTCCCGAACTTATCGTTTCGGAGGGTGAATATATTAAAGCTGATTAACCATCGACCAATAACCCTAACGTGGGTGGATTCGGTCAAGCAGAGGCAGAGATTGTACTTCAGGATCCATTACGTGTTCAAGGTCTTCTACTTTTTCTTGCATCGGTTACTCTGGCCCAGATATTCCCAGTGTCAAAGAAGAAGCAGTTCGAGAAAGTCCAATTGGCGGAGATGAATTTCTGAGTCCATACTTTTCGGATGTGAACCATCCGGAAAGGGTTGGTAATTGACTGTAAATCCGACGAGTCAAAGACAAATTCTGGATTTCTACCTCTTCTATACGTCTAAACGAAGCGATAAGTACAACTCTTGTGGTATCATTTGGAGCCGGTTGAGTCCAGTTAGCAGTAAGAATAACTGGAATTCTTCAAAAACATATTCGGTGATGAAACCAAGTTTTCAATAATAGTCTCCCCGACAGGTATCAGAAAATATATCCAATTTTGCTAACTATTTTTTCTATTCCGATATCGGTGGTGGCGGGTGAGCCACCGCCACCGTGTACTCCCCCCAATTTACTATGAGGAAATCGACCTGGAATTGGATTTAAACCTCAGGTCGAGTCCTTCCTTCTTCCTCCCGAGTCCAGAGATTTAATGTGATATGATTCCCCCCATCCCTCGATCTCTCGAAGAATCAGACGAGTGACTCGTGGGTTGGTTTGTTATCAAAAGCATATGCACCCTCCCAATCCCGGTAGGAATCTGTCCCATACTTATCAAATGATTGCAATAATTACCGCCCCTTCATCCAATTGCGATCGATTCTTCGGGAGAGAATCGATCGAATAACCTACTCACCCGAGTACGGTACCAGAATTTGACTCTGCTGAGGCGGAGTAGCATATACAGCTGGGGGGTTGTCGCACCCGGAGCAGTAGAACAGACTCCGGAAGAGGGGGTTGACCCGTTTCCGGACCTATGAACCCCCGGGATCCGGCACATCTTTTCACCTGCGAGTAGGAAGAATTTCCCAATGCTTATTCATTCTCAGAGGGATGATCCCAATCCCGAATAGGCTCCATGAAAGAATATTCCCAGTAGACCTATCACGAGTATACCAGCTACGGTACCTATAAGCCACAGAGGAATCCTTCCAGTGGTATTGGCCATTTGTCCCACCCCCCTCCCTTTTTGATTTCATTATTTAGTCACGACTCGAGACACGAACAGTCACAAATAAATCAGGTCTTAGTTTTTCCCAATTGGGGTTATCAAATCTCTTCAGTTTCTAATTGAAGAAGTAGTTGGAAAATGAGACGGCAAGTACGAAGATCAATAAGAGTCCCCGATAAAGGCTTGTACGATTCAATTCCACACTCTGTTTATTCGGGTTCGGTTGCGTCGTGGATTTATAGCTTATATAGGGATTATCGCTGAATGAATTGCATTGCCGATATAGAGCCTGGAAAAAAAACTGTAGGTACAGCTAGTCCGTGGACGGCTAGCCACCTAACGGTGAAAATCGGATAAGTTCTATCTGGAGTCGTTGGTACCTCCTGAGATCTAGTAAATGCATCAGCTTGTTCCAGCGAATCGAAGCGGCCAGTTACTAAAGGAACTTCTTGTCGGCTCTCCGTAAAATATTCATTTGGGCGGGGACTTCCAGAAACGTCGTAAGCCAAACCTGTACTGACGAATAACCAACCTGCAATAGACGGAGAAGGTATAGTAATGCTATGGATGACCCAGTATCGAATACTAGTAATAATGTCAGCAGAAGGACGTTCTCCCGTATTCCCAGACATGTTCAGCTCCGTATATCCCTGCGGGATTAAGGAGGATTGCTTGCCGAGAGGTGTGAGTACCAGTAGATGGAGAATCTACCGGTATACCTGAGCGATCCCCGTTAAGTTGTCATTATTATACCGAGGGTATACCCGAAACATACTGGATTAGTATAGCTAGCCCCCCCTCGAAGCAGCAATATTCCTCTTATTTCGCCGGATAAATAAACGAGTTGTAAATAAACCGAGCGGAGAAACCGTAATTCCCCCCCTCCCCCCCGAGTATACAAATCTATCAGTATTTTCTCCGCGTTTTAGGAGAACCTATGGAAAGAATATGATTCTTTTTTTTTCCCCGATTGTTCAATTGGAGGTTCCGATGCTTCCGGTGAGTCTCAACGCGCGTGGTTAACCCACCACGTCTAAGTTTCTTTCGAATGACTTCCGTATCAAATCCTGCCATTAGAACTATAGGATTCTCCATCGAGAACTCGGGGGAACCTGGTCATGTAGGGGTATCTGATACATATAATTGAGATATTAATATCCAATCTTGTCTTGTTCCTCTTTCTGGGAAGATTCGATTCCTCCCACTCATTCAGAGGTTGGAGATATTTCGATGAACTGTCGATCCCATTCCCAGCTTCTGAAACGCGATCTTCTCGTCGGATAAACTGCTCTCATATGTCTACCAAGCTTCGAATCCCCTTTCGATAGTTCCGAGTAACCAATTATTTTTCTACTAACCTATCTGCTAAATCAATTTGGTACTTAAATCTATGCTTACTCCACCGAGTCACTTCGCTTTTCTATCGTCCGCACCAATCTCAACTTCAGTATTATTTGTTGGATTGAATAAGATCCGGCTTATATGATACAAGAGTATCAGCTTAGAAGGAACGAGGAGTGCCCATTAGCACTTACTGATCCGCCGCACTTACCAATCATCTATTACCAATTAATACCTGAATCTTTTTCGGTAAGTATTTGTACTAAATGTATGTGAACCCAAATGGTTGAAGCACTGCTATCCGGAATTGTGTTGGGTTTGATCCCAATAACTCTAGCTGGATTATTTGTAACTGCATATTTGCAATATCGACGTGGCGACCAACTAGATATTCGGTAGAAGACGGAGACTCATTTGCCATATCCTTCTCCCATTCCTAAGATCTCTCTGGTAATCCAGAGGGATCGGGAAATGCAAATTCTTAGTATGTGTGGGTATTGGTCGAACCAGCTGATACCGACTTGAGTCGGAGAAACACGCCCTGTAGGATTTGAACCTACGACATCAGGTTTTGGAGACCTGCGTTCTACCGAACTGAACTAAGGGCGCTCCATTCCCCACGTAAGCCAGTTTCCATTCTAATCAGAATCTGCGGACATCCGGACACGGGAATAGAATCAGACTCTTAATCGGAGTGGTTCTTTCACCGACCAGGAGAGAGGAAGATAAATGGAATGTCTCTTGTGGGGGAATCAGTTGAATAACACAAACAATCTACCCAGATGGATTTCTCTTGTCACCAATTTCTCACCAATATCATTTTGGGATGTACGGGGAACAATAGGGATGACAGGATTTGAACCTGCGACATTTTGTACCCAAAACAAATGCGCTACCAAACTGCGCTACATCCCTATTGGTCTCGATCTCCGACTGGCATTCTCGGTATTGAGACGCGTGATCCAAGTAATTATAACTGATAGCCACAGAACTTGACTACCCACTTAAGAAGTAACCATGTCCCGAGAGGATGTCGCCTCCGAATCATTCCCAGACCGGAAGAATCCGATTCCCTTACTGGGGTTGGTCGTGGTAAAAATACTGGAAGAGACACATCATCTTCCTAGTCGATTGAAAAACGAAGGAGAATTCACAATGCAAGATGTAAAAATTTATCTTTCCACGGCCCCCGTGTTGGCTACGATATGGTTTGGGCTGCTAGCCGGTTTACTAATAGAAATAAATCGATTCTTTCCAGATGCCTTGATATTTCCATTTCTCTAGTCGGGGGGAGGCGGGGGTTGAGCAAAACAAAAGTAAGGTGGGAGAAATAGATCGATTTCCGTGAGGGGAGCAGTGAGCGATCCATTCATTACTGGAAATCGATAAATCGGGAATTCTATTAATGATTTATTACTGAGACGGTATCTTCCCATCCACTCCTCCCCCATTTCCTTCACTTATTTCAATGAATCCTATGGCTAAAAGTAGAGATGCGAGAGTAACTATTGCTTTGGAATGCACAAGTTGCACCCGAAAAGGGACTGACGACAAATCTCTAGGTATTTTTCGATATACTACGCGTAAGAATCGTCGCAATACACCTACTTGATTGGAATCGAGGAGATACTGTCCCTGCTGCTACAAACATACCATTCACAAAGAGTCGAAGAAATAAGTGATCTGTTTCTAATCAACTGGAAAATAATCAATAGTTTTCGGAAATGTCATGAAAGGTATCACGAATAAATCTAAGCAGTCTTCGCGTAGACGTTCTCCATCCATCCGATCCGACGAGATTATTGACTACAGAAATATAAGTTTACTCCGTCGATTTGTAAGTGAACAGGGAAGGATTTCACCCAGATGAATGAGTAGGTTGACCCCGAAACAACAGCACTCAATAGCTGTCGCAATCAAAAGAGCTCGTATTTTAGCTTTGCCACCGTTCTCGAATAACGAGAATTAGACCTTGCATTGCTAGCGACTAGACAATTAAGTTCTAGTTTGAAAGATTTGGCATTCAACCGACTACTCGATCCTATTAACCCTAAATGGAGAAATGAATAGGAGTCGGAACCAATACTCCGGGTGGAATATTTGTAGTTTACTACCGTCCGTTCCGCCTCTCCGGGAGACAATATCCGGAGAGGTTTCTTATTTTCAACCAGTAGATTCGTATACTGGTAGTTGTGCAATCTCGGAAAAACAGTGAGTATCTAGGATAGCTATCTATGCAGGTATTTTGCGATTCAGATAAACTCGATTTTCATATAAATTGTGAATCATCCTATTATGAGAAATTCCATTCCCTCGTGCTGCTGCATTGATCCGGGCAATCCGTAAGCGACAAATTTCTCTCTTTCGATTACTCCTATCTCGATAAGCAGAAGCCAATGCTTTCATTTCCTGTTGATTCGCCGTTCTAAATAGCTTTGAATGAGCTCCCCTAAATCCAGATGTAATTTCAGGAATACTTTTGCGACGTTTCCGAGCCACAGATCCGCGTTTTACCCTAGTCGTTGAGTGTTTACCCTCACAAAATATCAAAATTATTCTTTGGGGACTCTGTCTGTCACACTGGTGATACAACCCCCCCCCCCCCCCTTCAGTCCCGAATGAATCCCACCTCTCTCATATCATCGGAACCGTCTGGATGCATCCTTCTAGCAAGAAGACGGAATTGCTAAGTGTAGATCTGGTGGCATGCACGGTCGCGGTGGCACACCAAAACTCTCAATTCCCGCACTCCTGATATCCGAATTATTCGGATTAGTAGGATCAGAAATAGTTGAAATAGAATCTGAATCTGGTCACTTAATTCTTTTGAAAGAACAATTCCCGCAAGAGACTTTCCTATCTGACGTAGAAAATAATGATTCCAATGGCTTTTGCTACCTTAACCTTCCCGTCCACAAATCCCCGAGATCAGATGCCTCTTGATAAAGAAGTTGCACCAGAGGGAGTTATGGATTCCAAAGTTTCCGTAGTATCTTCCTCGACAGTTGGGTCCTTCCTATACACCGGAGCCTATGATTTCCCGATGACGGGGGAAATGGAATTACTGTTGGTAAGTCGTATAGTTTCCAATCCCCGGCTCCACTCAAGACTTGAGAGATCAGGTAAAGAGTTTCATCCTAGAAAGACTTATTTGTATAGTAACGGTATTTCACTTCGGTAGTTGGCTGGATGGTTGACCCAAAGCAAAGCTACCGCCATTGCAGGGATTCCAGCAGAGATATGGGAATCGATATCCTCATCCCCACGTCGCTTAGTGATTTTTTTAGTATCACTGATAAGTTGCTTCTCATCTCACACTAAGATGATTGGATTTGCACCAATCAGAACTATGAATTTTCGTCTCTCAGTAAAGGATATAGATGACGGATCTTTGCCTAATTACAGTGAAGGGATCTTGCTGCGACACCGACCCCCCAATATCATTTGGTTTACGATTCAAACGTGTCGCACATACACCCTGGTACATACCCCTCTGCGTTGGGGGCACCCCCGAAGGGCAGGGGATTTTGTTCCAATCTCCATTGGTTGTCTTGCGTTCCTAATAAGTTGTTGATTGGTTGGCATATCCAAAAGATGCAGGGTTTTGGGGTTCGGACTATTCCTAACCATGGAGGACACCTCAATCATTGAGTTGGTAGAATCCTTATCTCCCGGGCAACCTCATATAGAAAATATGGGAGATGGAATAAGTGGTGGAGATAGCGGTGATTCACACAAGTCATAAACCTGGGAGAGGGAGGAATTGGGTGTTGCTCCTCCCCCCCCCCCCCCGCAAATCAATATTCGTGAATGACATTTGGTAAATACCCACACCCAAATAGTATCGATTCCTAAAGTACCGGAATGTAGGGATCTCCCCTGTTCATATCGGGAGACTCCTCGTGAGTCCCGGACATTCCCCACCAAGCAGTAGAAGTTACTAAATTAATCTTGAATCTGGAGAGTTTTCTGATGCTACGGGATCTACAATACCATGATTTTCGGCTTCTTTCGCTGACGTAAAAACGTCTCTTTCCATGTCTTCGGAGATCATCCATAAAGGTTTGCCGGTTCTTTATACATGAACCCTAGTAATACAATCACAAGGTTTCGATACTTCTTCTGCTTCCATAATACATTCACCCGCCTGTCCATCATAATGGGAACTCGCAGGTTGATGAATCATAACCCTGATTCAGTATCGTTGCAATTCAATCCGAAGACAACCGTACGGGCAGCTCCTTCTGCATACGGCTCCGTGTCTGACTACCAAATATTTTGCAAGTGGAAGAATCCCAATTCCAGAAATCGGGTGGGGTTCTTATCTCTTATCCAGAGCCAGCTTCTTAGAAATTACATATACCACCCTTTCTTACCAGAAGTACTATGGTGGTTCCGTTGCTTCATCCCTTCCAGCAATCCCAAGGTTTTATATGGATATTCTCTACGGGAGATAGAATCAAGATCCTTCGATTCGGGATAAATTGTAGGGATTCATCCCTCACCCCAGGATTTCTGCGACGCTAGAGTAGATGCACTTACTGGTGGTGAATCCCTACCGAAGAATTTCCTGACTCACTTCACTATCTCGGTGCTTCACTACTTCGGTCCTTGCACACATACCTAGAATTCCACCAAGTTTTAAGTGCCATGCTATTATTACCGCAATCGGGCGGAGGCATAGTTTCGACCCATACAAATCATTGGCGCCAAGCGTGAGGCAGTGCTATACGTTTGGTTATCTCTCCTCCGGTTGAAATGGAAGATCCCATTGAAGCGGCTAATCCCATGCAAATGGTATGTGCATCCGGTACAACAAATTGCGTAGCATCATAAACAGATATTCCTGATAATACTGCCCCACCGGGAAAGTTTGTATACAAATACGTATCCTTGGTTTCGTCCTCCCCATTCAAGTACATCATGATACCAATCGGTTGATTTGCAATCTCGTCATCCACTTGCTGACCCAAAAAAAGAAGCCTCTCTCGATAGAGACGGTTGATCAGGATAGGTCTCCGCGCCCCCCTCCTCCGGAACCGTACGAGCATCGTTAGAAGCATACGGCTCCAGTGGTTCCGGTATACCAGCATGGGTCCGGTACGAGAAGGAGCAAAACAGGTTCTACATCCCTTAGGAAGAGATACTTCATGTATCACCGTTAATGAAAACCTCTTTCACCCTCCCAATCTAATCCATTTTCCAGTATTCCATTTATGGTTCAGGTTCGTCTCTTCGGTCTCCCAAACATCTTGAACCATATCTCAATTGGTGGGGGGGGGGGGTACACCCCCCCCTCCCACCAATGTTTTCTTGTTCATAATTGAGTCCCTCTCAAAAGAATCTTTAGGCTCATTTTCTACTTCGGGGAGATATAAATCCGATCATTATTTGTACATGTAGAACAAATAGTTTCATTTCCTCTTTCCCCACTCCATCTTTCAGATCCCGCACCCCACCCCGACTCACTGACTAATTCAAGTCCCATTCAATCTTGTGGTTATCCTTGTCATCATCGACTCGCGGGATTTAGCGACCGAAGCCTGGCGAATCTGTTAGTTCCAACTAGCCATGGATTCCGACGATTGATGGATCTTTTATCGAATCTTTCGTTCCAGTCTCACGCGTTCGACTACCAAAGAATCAGTCTGAGTGAGATAGAGACACATCGCTCGGATGAGAAATGATGGGGAGTAGCTCCATACAACTCGATATGTCTAACGAGTCGCACTATACGTCAATCCGAACCGCATCCTCTTCCCCAGGTAGACGAAAGGGCACCTTCGGAACACCAATTGGCATACGGAAACCGGTAGTAAGTTGTAGTTGTCTCTTAAACGAAAGCGTAACACCCGATGGAAGTGGAGGCTTGTGTTGTATTATAACATGTCTAGTCGGAATGAATTTGCATCTCTTGAGGCGTCTACTCGTGGAATCCGTGGTACATAGCCGAGGGATCCGAGATCTGATTGGTGGTGGAATATTTCCCGCGAGATAGATGGGACCAATCTCTACGTTGTTGCGTAAAAGATGTAAATGCTAAAATATCTATGTCTTTCCCTCCGCTAGGAGGGGGGGATTCTCGGCTCCCCACACCGATACGTCCGCCTATACACCAATGTATTTACACGTATCATTCCAAGTGGGATCTCCATTCAGGATTGAAGAGAGTCTCTTCCACTTCTTTATAGCGCAGGCTTCCGACGCGAGAAAGTCACGTAGTGTCCATTCATTTTCAACAAAGGGGTTTCCAACGGGTTTGCCTCGGTATCGCGTTCATACTGTTGTACTAAATGATCCCGGTCGCTTAATTTCTGTACATCTAATGCATACGGCTCCGGTCTCTGGTTGGGCTGGTTCAATGGCTCTGTATGAATTAGCGGTTTTCGACCCATCTGATCCTGTTCTTGATCCGATGCGGAGACAGGGTATGTTCGTCATCCCATTCATGACCCGTATCGGAATAACGAAGTCATGGGGGGGTTGGAGCATTACCGGAGATACCGTAACTGACGCAGGTATCTGGAGTTATGAAGGTGTAGCTGCAGCTCATATTATCCCATCCGGTTTATTATTTCTAGCTGCTATCCGGCATCGGGTCCATTGGGACCTGGATTTGTTTCGCGACGAACGCACGGGAAAACCATCCCTCGATCTACCCAAAATTTTTGGAATTCATTCATTCTTATCAGGAGTACTTCGCTTTGCTTTTGGAGCATTTCACGTAACTGGTTTATTTGGGCCCGGTATCTGGGTATCGGACCCCTATGGATTAACCGGTAAAGTACAACCTGTGGATCCGGCTCGGGGAGCTGAGGGTTTCGATCCCTTCACTCCGGGAGGAATAGCTTCTCACCATATCGCAGCAGGTATTTTAGGTATACTAGCCGGTCCATTTCATCCTAGTGTTCGTCCCCCCCAACGGTTATACAAGGCCCTACGCATGGGGAATGTTGAAACCGTTTCGTCCAGCAGTATCGCTGCCGTTTCCTTCGCCGCCTTCGTAGTTTCTGGGACTATGTGGTACGGCTCCGCCGCCACTCCAATCGAGTTATTTGGTCCCACCCGTTACCAATGGGATCAGGGATATTTTCAGCAAGAGATAGATCGGCGGATCCGTGCTAGCAAAGCTGAAAATTCTGGTTTATCGGAAGCGTGGTCCAAAATTCCCGAGAAATCAGCTTTTCATGATTATATTGGTAATAACCCAGCCAAGGGTGGATTGTTCAGAGCAGGTGCTATGGACAACGGTGACGGAATAGCTGTCGGTTGGTTAGGGCACGCCGTCTTCAAGGATAAGGAAGGTCATGAGTTACTTGTGCGCCGTATGCCCACCTTCTTCGAGACATTCCCGGTGGTCCTGGTCGACGGGGAAGGCATCGTAAGGGCGGATGTTCCATTCAGACGGGCGGAATCAAAATACAGTGTTGAACAAGTAGGTGTAACTGTCGAATCTCATGGTGGTGAACTAGATGGAACTAGTTTCAGCGACCCCGCTACGGTGAAGAAATATGCTAGACGTGCCTAATCAGGCGAGATCTCTGAATTTGATCGTGCCACTTTGAAATCGGACGGTGTCTTTCGTAGTAGTCCTCGAGGTCGGTTTACTTTTGGTCATGCCACGCCTGCTCTTATTCTCTTCCTCGGACACATCTGGCACGGTGCTAGAACCTTGTTCAGAGACGTGTTCGCCGGTATCGATCCCGACTTAGATTCTCAAGTCGAATTTGGAGCATTCCAGAAGTTGGGGGATCCAAGTACCAAGAGACGAATCGTTTGAGAGATCTTCTCTTTGTCCATCCCAATTCCCAGATTCGGGTATTTAATCAATGAAATTATTTGTAGCAACCACTCCCTATCGCAGATACACCCAGGTAATTTAACCACTTGGTCCGGTTGAGTGGTTCGGGCCTGGGGGGAAGGAAGTTAGTGGGTGCCGTTGGAGAAACACGAAGAAAATACTAAGGAATTTACAAATTAGTGCGAAAGTCATCCCCGAAATCCCATTCCACGACCGAATCCACGGAAGCATTGGTTTATACATTTCTACCGGTAGCCACTCTAGGTATAATATTTTTTGCCATATTCTTCCGAGAGCCACCCAGGATCCTTAGTAAGGGGAAGAAATGATACTTAACTTCCTGGAGAAACAGCTATCTCTCCCGCGCGAGTATCCCTCTTCCACGAGCGGAAGCGCCAGAAGCACCAAAAGCACAGGGAGGGGGGGAGAATAAGAGACCTTCCTTCGTTACTATAGGAAGGTCCCCCAGTCTAATCAGTCCTCATGTTCTTCGAAGGGATCTCTAAGCTCCGCGGAGGGTTGACCAGAAGCGGTATACAAAGCATAGCCGGTAAAACTGACGGGTGGGCGAGATATAGAGATAGCGACCAGAGTTGCAGTTTCCGTTGCTAGGTAATCCAAAACAGTGATGGTTCGTTTTCAGTATAATAGCATATAAAGTTATCAACTCTCAATCAATCGAATAAGTTATACGGCTACGAAGATTATCGATGACACCCCAAAAGGCAAACCTAAGATTAGTGGTTTGGGAATCTCTTTAAAACCACTCAATTCGGAATATGGTAAAGTTGCTCCTGGTTGGGGGACTACTCTCCCGATGGGATTCTTCATGGCTCTATTTGCAGTATTCCCAGTCACCATCCCGGAAATATATAACTCCTCCGTCTTACTGGATGGTATCCCGATAAGTTGGTAAAAAAAGACCGGATTGTTATTCCGAGCTCCCCCAGCCATCATAGCTGGGGAGCGGTAGGAAATCCCTCCCGCGGAGGGGTAGTTGAACCGCGTAACTCAAACTTCCAAGGATCTTGATAATACGGGTGTGTGACTCGTTACAGTCAATCTGGTTCAATAGATAGACGATCTATTTCCTATAGGGGAGGTATTATTATCTTGCTGGATAGCGGTCGGGTGATTAGCATCCAAAGCGCAAGGGTTAATATATTAATCAATAATGTCTGAACTATGATTAATTCGTATGAATCTACCACTCAGACTTCGCCACAGGATTGTCACCCAACGTCGAATAGAAGATCCAACCTCTTATTTATAAACCGAGGTAGCTATTAATCATATGTTTGATATAACACTTCCGTATTTGAGAATTGAGAATAACTACTCATACTTGATTGCGTCTCTGCTTCGAAACACTAACCGCTTCGTTCCACAAGATGTTAACGAGGAAGAATTGCCACCCATTCAATCTTCGTACCTAGTAATGAGGGGATTCGTCGGAGTGTAGTGGGGATCTAAGGTTCACAGATATCCAGATATTGACATTGAAACGATAGAAACTCTATCCATTTATTTATCTCGGTTATTCCCCCGGATAAACCTAACGATAAGACGAAGAGATTCCTCGAGACGCTGGAGTCCTTATTTCCTCCCATGGCCAAAAGCCGACACGAGATTAAAGCAAAATTCCGACGGAATCTTTCACTAGTCAACTCACCTTCTCCTTCCCACGGATCGGAATGTGTCCGATCAATATATTTCGCCACACGAAGTGATTAGTAGTAGAACGGAGGGTTACTCAGACGTTTTCGTTTAAGCCGTATGAGGTTGAATACTCACGTACAGTTTGTATGGGGGGGGGTCGTAGAAGCCCGCCTATCTTGATAAAGTATACGATTGGTTCGAAGAGTGTCTTGAGATTTAGGCGATTGCTGATGACATTACCAGTAAATATGTTCCTCCTCATGTGAACATTTTTCATCGCTTGGGGGGAATCACATCGACTCGTTTTTTGGTTCAGGTAGCTACTGGTTCCGCCACGACTTCTCACTATCGTCCGACCGTTACAGAAGCTTTTTCCTCAGTTCAATATATAATGACCGAAGTGAATTCTGGATGGCTAATTCGATCTGTTCATTGATGGTCAGCAAGTACGACGGTTTCAATGATGATTCCACACGTATTTCGTGTCTATCTCACAGGAGGGTTCAAAAAACCTCGTGAATTAACTTGGGTTACTGGTGTAATTCTAGCCGTACCAACTGTATCTTCTGGTGTAACCGGATATTCCTTGCCTCGGGACCAAATCGGTTACTGGGCAGTTAAGATTGTAACCGGCGTACCGGAAGCCATTCCTCTAATAGGATCTCCGTTGGTGGAGCTACTACGAGGAAGTGTTAGTGTAGGTCAATCTACATTGACTCGTTTCTATAGTTCACACACTTTCGTCTCACCGCCTCTCACAGCTGTTTCTATGCTAATGCACTTCCCGATGATCCGTAAACAAGGCATTTCGGGTCCCTTGTAATGAAAATCTATAATCCAGCGGATGGGTGGTATTGATTGATCTATCCGCGGGAGGACCCCAATCTACAAGATGAGGGGTTATTTTTTCCTTGCCACTAGTCTTTCTCACCAAGAGAAATAGAAGACTCCTTAGTGGACCGAATTCCTATCTCGAATTGTCGAGGGAAATGAATTGAAGTGTCTGGAGGCGGAAGATCGGATTATGGGAGTGTGTGACTTGTATCGAAACATAGGCTATGCAGATCTTATACCGAATGCTGCCACACTAAAGTATGTGTCTCCGCTCCAACTCTCCCCAACCTCATAATTGGGGTTTAAAACTTGGATATGAAAACACTTCCCTTCCTATGAGGTGTTTTGGGGAATGCTTCCTATGGTCGAACTCATCCTTAAGGCTCCGTCTAATCCCATGCATACCCGAGTCACAGGCAGTTTCACCCCTTCAAACATATGGTTTTCAAAATGCATCCACTTCCTCTGCATTTGGTACGATGCGGAGAAACAACCGTCGGAGTAAGAGAACGATCCGGGGGAAGAGGAAGCCGAAGTTGTAACAAGTTAAGATCCCGCACAGGTACTGTTTCTCAAGAGTCTCGTATCTGTGGGTAGATACGACGCGTGTGTGGGATACGAGATCATCCAAGAAGCTTCTTGAGGAGAAATTTCTTAAGCTCACTCGGATAATAAGCTATTCCGTAGAATAACTCTCCGTTTTTCAAGGGTTCTCGCTTCGGGAAGTATCAGAGATTATTATGAAGTTACGACTCCTCCGGTTCCCCACTGGAATTTGTAAACGGAAATATTCGAGGATTTGCTTGAGCCGGCTGATAAGAAATCTCCACGTCCGATTCTACCGGGGGAGTGAGAAGTCTATCCCAATAACAAAAAAACCTGACCCGAGTGATCCTGTTTTAAGAGCAAAACTAGCCAAGGGTATGGGACACAACTACTACGGAGAACCTGCTTGGCCCAACGATCTCTTATATATATTTCCCGTAGTAATCTTAGGAACCATTGCATGTACCGTAGGTTTGGCAGTTCTAGAACCATCGATGATCGGTGAACCAGCGAATCCCTTTGCAACTCCCCTAGAGATACTACCCGAGTGGTATTTCTTTCCCGTGTTTCAAATACTCCGTACAGTTCCTAATAAATCATTGGGTGTCCCTTTGATGGCGTCGGTACCGGCAGGTTCGTTGACCGTGCCTTTTCTCGAGAATGTGAATAAATTTCAGAATCCATTTCGACGTTCAGTAGCTACAACGGTTTCTCCGATTGGTACTGCAGTAGCTATTCGGTTAGGCATCGGAGCAGCTTTACCCATCGATGGATCTTCAACTTTGGGACTATTTTAGGATCGATCTGGCACCAAAAAAAAGCCGATCCTCCATGTGGTAAATAGTCGATCTGGGGTTGGATCGTTTCGATCCAAGACCCCCCCAGATCCAGTCAGATAACTAACTGTCCCCTCCTCCCGTGGCGTGATAAACAAACAAAGTTAACTCGTCTACCCCGATTCTTACCGATACCGATCCTCCCTGGTTTCGGTTTACCCCCTAAGGGTTAGAATGAGGAATGGGTTGGGAACTAGGTAAAATATATTTGAGTATTTACCCATCTTTTTTCCAATCAACATACGATTTGTTCTTGGGTAATTCTATATCGAAACGTTCCCATAAAGTTTTCAATACTTAATCTACAGATTTTCTTCCAAAGTTCTTGATTTTCTCTAAATCTTCCTGACTGTAATTCAGTGGGTCCCAGATCGTACGTATACCAACTCGTTTAAGACAGTTATAAGTCTTAACAGGCAATTCTAGTTGATCAATGAATGTATGTTTAAGCACAAACTCTCGCGTCGATTCATCCATATCGTTTGGAGGATAAGAAAAGTCCGTCGGATTGGAAGAATCCTCGCCACCTCCAGTAGAAGAAGTATTATTTTCCCCCATATGTGGAAAAGGAATGAATAAATTTGTTGAATTTCTAGACGCTTCGCAAGGTGCCTCATTCGGAGTCAAACCACCATTGGTCCATATCTCCATGAATGGTATTTCTTGTATCTCTCTACCATTTCCAAATAGGTGAATGCTATGATTTACATTTCAAACAGACATAGATACAGCATCAATGGGAAATTCCCCATCTTCACACAGCTTCGGATCTTGTACGCAATATCCACGACCCCTCCCGATCTTCGACTCTACATTCACGGACATTGATTGGGTAGTGGTAGCTATATGTTGCGACTCATCAATCGCTTTAACAGACGGCGGGAATGATATGTCACCAGCTGTCACCTTCTTAGGACCATGAATCGATGGAAATGCTTTTTAAACATCATTAGAATCGCTTTGAGGTACAATTTCTTTCAAATTAACTGAAATGTCGTGTATTGTTTCTCAAATGCCCGTTATTGTGGAATACTCATGCTTCATGCCTTCGGATTTCGCATGTGTTATACTCGTTCCCTCCACCTCTCCAGGTAAAGCTCTACACATAGCGATTCCCACAGTATTAACTTGGCCTCTCTTGGGGGGAGGTATAACAAGACAACCATAATGAAGACGCTTACTTTCCATCCTGGATTCAATGCATTTCCATTGAATCGCCTGAGTAGAGATTGGTATTTCATCTTGAATCGTAATTGGGTCCCTCTTTATTCAAAGCAGTTGATAGTCGGAAACTAGACACGCCTTTTCTTGGGGGGTCTACATCCATTATGCGGCATCGGGGTCACATCACGCACGAAACTGAGAATTATACCACTTCTACGAATAGCCCTCGAAGCCGTATCTCTTCCCGGTCCGGGTCCGCTTATCATTACTTCCGCCTGCTTCATACCCTGATCAATCGAAGTACGAATGGCACCTTCCGTCGCAGTCTGAGCAGCAAATGGTGTACCTTTCCTCGCACCCCTGAATCCGCATACACCAGCGGAACACCACGAAACGACTTGTCCTCAAACATCCGTAGCGGTAACAATGGTATTATTAAAACTTGCTTGAATGTGTGTAACTCCTTTTGGTATTCTACGTTTTCCCTTTCGTGAACGAATCCTTTTCGTGCTGCTTGGCATAACTTACTAATTATCTGCGACAAACGAACTACAACTAGGTAATATTTCTCCTCCTATCTAGTCCCGTATTCCATTTATTATCCTTGCTTCTGCTTGTGCTTCGGATTGGAACGGATTACCATGATTCGTCTTCGTCTACGAATCAGTCGACGTTTCTCACGTATCTTACGAACGGGAGCACGAATTTTCATATCTATAACCCCGAATCTGGTGAATCTTATGAAAGATTAGACAAGCCCTATTTCCCTCGTCCTTCGATCCCGAATGATTGTGTGAATGATTATAAATAAATGACTTTTCGGTAGCAGAAGTTGCTACTAAGTGCCATTCGCTTGTCTATTCCTGAGACGATAAGTGATGCAGCCTTTAGTAAGATCATAGGGACTCAATTGGACCCTCACTCTATCCCCTGGTAGTATTCTTATGTAGTTACGTCGGATTCTTCCCGATATATGAGTTAAGACTTGGCATCCATTATCCGAACATACTCAAGACATGGCATTAGGAAGCGATTCCGTGACTGTACCTTCCACGTCAATCAGATTTTGTTTCACCACCATTTGGAAGAGATACCCCCCTGTATCACTAACGGATCCTGTCAAGAATGATACTAGTTTATTCCCCACTCCTAGTAATTTTAGGAAGAAGTGGTAGCAGATTTATACGGTAACTGCATTAACTACCAAATGTAACACAGGATTTCCCCCCCAATTTCCCTTCGTCGGGCCTCTCGATCCGTCATAAGTCCTTGAGATGTTGGTAGAATTACAATTCCCATGCCGCCTAATACTTTCGGAATTCCTCGATGGTCAAAATAGATTCTCAAGCCAGGTTTGCTGATACGTTTGAGAGTTGTGACACATGGTTTTCTCCCTCTGCCTTATATTTCAAGGTCACATCCAGAAAATCCTTCATTTTTTCTCTATGTTCCGCAGTATCTTTCACAGAACCCTCCTCCAATAAGATTCGTGCAATACCTCTAGTAATACCAGTGGCAGGTAGTTGGACTGTCGCCTTTCTCCTTGCATTCGCATTTCACGGGGAGTAATCATGGTAGAAATGGTATCGTTACTCGTGAAATATCAATCATCAGTTATTGAGTCTAGGATGAATCCTAATCTTTCTGCTATCACTACCTCACTACCGACCCCATCGGGGGTATATTGTTCGTGTCAAATATCCTACACCGAATTCCCATCCCTCAATAAGAGTTTTTAGGTTATAGGTAGATTCCGTTGTTGACGCTGCTGCTACTATTGCTACCGAGTCGAAAGAGAATCGGGATGTAGCTGGCGGGAGAGATTCCGCCCCCCCCACCCCATGTTACCAATCTCCCCCCCCCCTTTCTACATTTTGCTTCTCCGAACTACCCGAAGATTCCGGATTCTTGAAGGAGTATATATTCCCCCGTGGAAATGGAAAAAAGTATGTCCCAGTCGAAGAGTGACTCCCCATTCCCACGTATTCCATTCCCTATTTTCTATAATACTTCAGGGGCCAGTGAGACTATTTTTGCAAAATCATATTCCCTTAATCCCTAGCTACTGGACCGAAGACTCTAGTTCCTCTAGGATTTCCCTCTTGGTTGATAACGACTGCCGCGTTGTCACCAAACCCCGAAATAATTCCATTGTCACGTTTGATCTCTCTACGGGTACATACCACCACTACTCTAACTACTTCCGATCTCTTCAGAGACATGTTGGGTACCGCTTCTTTAATCACACCTGTAGTAGTACCACCAGTTCCTGCGTATCTACGATTACTGGTCCCTAGCACCCGAATACACATCGATTTCCTAGCCCCGCTGTTGTCTGCTACATTTAGGTAACTCTGAGGTTGAATCATTTCTTAATTGGTAGGGGGAAAAAATAGATCTATTCACTCATTTGCAGGTGAATAGCTACCCGTATGTATTTTCCATTCATCCCATCTTTCTTCGGGATAGGGGGAAACCCTCAATCTCCATGTTCCCTGTATCGGTTGGAAATGCCTTTCCCACACCATCAAATTGCTAAGTGAGGGGGAAATAAAAATAGAAATAAATCTCTATCTGATTCCACCCTCCCTTCCTACTCCCCCCAAAAATCATAATTCCGTAGCGGTCACCACTTGGGTACGTACAGGCATTTTATGCGCAGCTATTCGCATAGCAGTTCGAGCTATGTTTCCCGATACTCCACTTATTTCATGAGGTATTCGACCCGGTTTAACCACAGATACCCAATATTCCGGAGATCCCTTACCTGATCCCATACGTGTTTCCGCAGGTCTCATAGTGATTGGTTTATCGGGAAAGACGCGTATCCATAACTTACCACCCCGCCGGGCATAACGCGTTATTGCTCTCCTCCCCGCCTCTATCTGTCTAGACGTGACCCACGAAGGTTCGAGGGCCTGTGAGGCAAACTTTCCAAAAGAAACACGATTCCCACGAGTGGAAATTCCTTTCAGTCTTCCTCTATGTTGTTTACGAAATTTGGATCGTTTGGGGTCACAGTCGATAGCGGTGAAATCATTCCGTCTCTCATACAGAACCGGACGTGAAAGTTTTCCCTCACCCGGCTCCTCATGAATTCAGTACCGTTTCCCCCTGTTTTGGAGATCTTTCAATTCTGGGAAGAGACAAAGTAGGAAATTTTGCGTCAGTACCAAAATGATTTTTGTCTTTTTGCTCATTTACCTACCCCCCTCCGTATGATTCTCCCATTCATAGCAGTTAGGATATTAGTCGGTAATACAACCACGGGCGGAAATCGACTCGATCTCTCATCTTCATCAGAATTTGCTATTTCATATCTCAATTCGATGAGGAGTGGGTTTCCCCCGCCATCCCATCCGCCGAATCGCTGATAGTGAAACAATCGATCGACTCGGAAGGTTCCATCGTTTCCGTAGTTCCCCTCCATAAACGCTTGGGTTATCTCTCTGCAGCGGAGCCTCTCAGTTGCCAAATAAGTACTTATTGTGAGTCATCTCCATTAGTGTTCATTGACTCGAGGCTCCCCCCCCTCCCCCCCCCCGCATCGGAAAAGACTTAGTCGGTATTTCCAAGACCGCGTCTCCATCATGCTATACCACACTGCTTCCCGAGAGTCGAGTCGTTAACCATACGATCGCACGAGATTATTGATTACTTCTTGTTTCTGTTTCCCCCCAGATCACCCAAGAATCAATATAATTTTCCGCTTCACTGGAAAGATTTCCCTTCCCGAGGACAAAGACTTTGCGTTGATACGGCTACGAACCCCAGCTGACATTCCAGTTATTAGCAGTGGGGATCCACCTACCAATCCGTCTTATCTATAAACAGAGGAACTTCATTCGGTCGAGTCGCACACTAAGCGTAGCAGAAATTTATCGAGACGTTACTGTATGCTCCCCTCCCCCCTATGGAATTGGAATAGAATAAGCCTGCGGATCCTGGCACCACAAAGTAATCATGTATCCCAATATCTATTAAGTATTTTCAACTCCCCAAGAGAGTAGGAGAGGAGGGAACGGGAGGGGTGGGGGGTCGGAAAGTAGGAATAATTATCCCATATCCCGGAATACCCGAATCTTTATGCCTAAAACCCCATAGATGGTTTGAGCTGGGTGGTAGCAATAACCAATACGAGCCCTGATAGTTTGGAGGGGGACTCTACCTTCTCTGGCCCACTCAATGCGAGCCATTTCATTACCATTGAGACGCCCCGCTATTTGTATCCTAACGCCCCCACTATTAGTTTCTCTAATTAGTTCAATAGCTTTTTTCATAGTCCTACGGAAAGCTACTCTATTCTCTGATTGTGGAGCAATATGTTCCGCCGGAATTCTCGGTTCGCCATACGGCTGGAGGATATTATTCGGGATTATTTGAAGCTTCCGATTCCCAAAACCTAATGATTCTTCCATATTCGCTTTCAATTGGTCGATTCCCAGGCTACGTCCCTCAATCAATAGATCTGGAAATCCCGTATGAATTTCTATCTGAATTAGGTCCGTCTTCCGGTAGATCTCTATATGTGCAATTCCCCCATAATTTGAGGAATCCCTTATATGCTTCCGTACATACTCCCTAACGCAAGTACGTATTCTCTCATCTTCCTCGGGGAATCTCGGATAATCTTTTGGTTGCGCGAACCAGTGGGAGTAATGCCTCTGATTTATGCCAAGTCAAAAACCAAGTGGATGAATCTTTTGCCCCGTAGATGTTTTCCTGTATTTCAATACCAATATCTACCCGGTATATATATATATATACACATATATATGTATATATATATACATACAACCCCTCCCCCACTTCTACTTGTCAATATGTAGTTAGTATCGGCTCTACCTTTTGCTCTTCATTTTAGTAATCACGTGACAGGTAGGTTTTCTGATTGGGTAACCACGTCCCTGAGCCCTGGGTCGAAATCTCTTCAGACTGGTACCGTTATCCACTCAGGCTTCGCTGATGAACGAATTAGATTTAGTCAATCCATAATTGTTATTAGCATTTGCGGCTGCGGAAAGGATCAATTGCAATATGGGGTGACATGCTCTGCGAGGCATAAATTCGAGTAGTACAAGGGCTTGTTCATACGAACAATTCCGAATCTGATTAATGACTCGTCGTACTTTTGTAGACGACATATTAACACGTCTGGACGAAGCTTGCGCCTCCTTTACCTCTGATTCTTTCTCGGTTCCCATGAAATATGATTCCCCAATTATCGACGAGATTTTTTATCGCTTCTGGCATGTCCCCGGAAACTCCGGGTAGGTACAAATTCACCCAGTTTGTGACCCACCATACGGTCAGTTATATAAATGGGTAGATGCTCCCGCCCATCGTAAACAGCAATGGTATGACCGATCATGATAGGAACTATTGCGGAAGCACGAGACCAGGTTATTATTATCTTTTTCTCCTTCCGGATATTGAGAATTTCGATTCTTCTTACTGGATCATTAGCTACAAAAGGACCCTTCTTGAGTGGACGTGCCATAGTTAATTACCCTCCACCCAGTCTTTCTACCAATTAATTACTTTTACGGCGGCGAAGGATGAACGGATTGCTGTATCTACCGCTTTCCCGACTCCTCATTCCGAGTGCCGTACAACCCCATGGAGTTAATGGCTTCTTCCTACCGATGGGTGTTCTGCCTTCCCCCCCCCCATGCGGATGATCGACGGGATTCATAGCTGTACCCCTCACTTTTGGACGTTTACCTAACCACCGCGTAGATCCAGCCTTTCCCGAACCCTCATTATTGATGTCGACGTTTCCGACTCGTCCCGCAGTAGCTAAACAATTCTGAGATACTGAACGAACCTCGCCGGGGGGTAATCTTAATGTAGCCAATCAACCTTCCTTTGCAATCACTTTTGCCGTAGCACCAGCCGCTCTAACTAATCATCCACCCTCTCCCGGGTATTACTTCTACGTTATGTATGACCGTACCTAGAGGTATCTTGGTTGAAGTAGACCCTTTACTCCCCAGTATTCGGGATAGAATCTCTTCCCAAACTGTACGAGCCCTTTTCAAAGCATACAGCTTTCCGGATACAGAAGGCGATATCCTCGCCGGATGTCGCCAACGAGAAATGAAAGTACCAGTTCTAGGGTAAACTCGCATATCCAGCTTTTTCTACACCCTCGGGTTCTCCACCGGCATCTGGCTTCTGTCTCGCAACTCATTCAGCAACAGAATCAATGAATTCAGTCATTCACGCCAACATCATTTGATGTTCTAGATAACTTAGGAGACATTTTCAATACCGGGATTGAGTCCCCCCGGGAGACTCATTCTCACTCCGCTTCGTGGCTTCGATTCTGCCTTTGACCGTCATACCGAACGCGGCGAGTGACCCGTTTCCTCTGCCTTTCGGCCACACCGAACAGAGGATGCCCCTTTGATTTCTTGTCCCTGTTCGAGACCATCCAGTTCTCTCCATATTATCCTACCTCTGCAGGTTAATAGCTATTTGATACTATTACACCTGACCACCCGCTATTGTCCCTCCTCGGTTTCCCTATCGAAGTCCACCTCGGAAGATCCAAGAATCTCGAGTCTAGTGTTGGGTTTATGGACTCAACCCTAAATCCAATCGGTTATTTCCGAATACGTGAATCACTTATTCGAGTCGCACTCAAAGGTAGGGCATTTCCACTTGAAATAGATGCTTCGGGGCTGGATACTACAGTGTCTCCGATTTCTACCCCTCAAGTATGTAAGATATGTTTCTTTTCACCATCCACATAATTCACGAGACATATGTATGCATTGCGGTTGGGGTCGTACTCGACACTTGCCACTCTTCCAACAACATCTTTTTTATTCCGTCGGAAATCAATTTCACGATATAGTCGTTTATGAC
The DNA here is from genome assembly GCF_047967505.1 of Dipteris shenzhenensis. Lineage (NCBI taxonomy): Eukaryota > Viridiplantae > Streptophyta > Polypodiopsida > Gleicheniales > Dipteridaceae > Dipteris > Dipteris shenzhenensis. The sequence continues at coordinate 460 of NW_028239500.1, read as the reverse complement.
CACCTCCTCTATGCCTAGCAGTAATAGTCCCTCCACTAGTACGTCCGCTCCTTGGTCCACTACCACGAGTCAGTCCTTTCCGGGATTTACATCTCGTCACTTCTTCAAAACTTGAAACGGATCTATTGCGTGTGCCAGGCGTATAGGCTTTATATAATCAGATAACCATATCTCCTCTTCCTCCTTGTCGTTAGTGAAATTTGCGGGGGTTACTTGCTCAGAAATAGCGGAATGGAATCATTTTTGTGAAGCGTAATAATCATTCTCTTACGATGCATCGACCCGGACGCTCTACCCCTACGCCTTCTATCTGGTAGTCGGTGACTATTCATGTGTCTTACTTTAACGTTGAAAAGTTGCTCAATCCAATTCTTGACTTCAGTCTTGTTCGATTCTGGATTCACATCGGAGGTATACTGGTTTCGTTGCAATGGAGGAATAGTTTTTTCAGTAAGTATCA
>NW_028239499.1:0-44568 GCF_047967505.1 Dipteris shenzhenensis | reverse complement strand
TAGGAATAATGAGTTGCTATTATTATTAATGGCGTCTAACCAACCGGGTAGCCACAAGCTCTGACCAGCATTGAATGCTGGACTGTCTGTCGAGGAGAGAAGTACGTCGAAACCATACAAAGATTTACCGTGAGCGGATTGTATCCGTTGAGCAAATACAGGTTCAATAAGAATTTGCTTCTCTGGGGTTCCAAAGGCTAACGTGACGTCGTTATGGACATAGAGACCCAAAGTATGGAACCCTAGGAATAAACTAGCCCGACTCAAATGGGCTATTATTGCTTCTTTATGCTCCAACATCCTTGCCAACACGTTATCCTTATTTTGTTCCGGATCATAATCCCGTATAAAGAATATGGCTCCGTGGGCGAACGCCCCTGTCATAATAAAACCAGCGATGTACTGGTGATGGGTGTATAGCGCGGCCTGGGTCGTATAATCCTGTGCTATAAAAGCATAAGCGGGTAAGGAATACATATGTTGTGCCACTAGGGAAGTAATGACTCCTAAAGCAGCTAAAGCGAGTCCTAATTGGAAATGTAGGGAGTTATTGATTGTGTCGTAGAGTCCCCTATGTCCACGTCCCAACCTGCCTCCTGGAGGAATATGAGCTTCCAGAATCTCTTTTATACTATGTCCGATGCCGTAGTTAGTCCTGTACATGTGGCCGGCAATGATAAACACAACCGCAATTGCCAGATGATGATGAGCGATATCAGTTAACCACAAACTCTGAGTTTGTGGATGAAATCCCCCCGGAAAGGTTGAAATGGCAGTTCCTGCTCCCTGAGCACTATTGAACGAGTGATTAGCGGAGTCGGGACTTTGTGCATAAACACTCCATTGACCCGAAAAGAATGGTCCCAAACCTTGGGGGTGTGGTAGTGCAGTTAGTAAATTACCCCATCTCACATGTTCGCCTCTAGATTCAGGAATAGCGACGTGAATCAGGTGGCCTGTCCAAGCTAGAGAGCTTATTCCGAAGAGTCCTGATAAGTGATGATTGAGACGAGATTCAGCATTTTTGAACCAAGAAATACCCGGTTTCCATTTGGGTTGTAGATGCAACCAACCCGCTACCAGGAACAAGGCGGAAACAGCTAGTAAGGAGATAGCTCCGGTATATAGATCTTGATTGTCGCGTAAACCGATAGTGTACCGCCACTGATAAACACCAGGATAAGCAATATTAACCGGACCCGGAGCTCCCCCTCGGGTATAAGCCTCGACGGCTGGTTGACCAAAATGAGGATCCCGAATGGCATGAGCGATTGGTCTTACCTGTAATGGGTTTTGCACCCATGCCTCGAAGTTACCCTGCCAAGCTACATGGAATAGATTCCCAGAAGTCCAGAGAAGAATTATAGCTAATTGACCAGAATGGGAAGCAAATATTTTCTGGTAGAGACGTTCCTCGGTAATATTGTCATGACTCTCGAAGTCATGCGCAGTGGCTATACCGAACCAGATACGACGAGTAGTTGGGTCTTGGGATAGACCCTGGCTGAACTTTGGAAATCTTGATGCCGTAATGCTTTTCGAATCCTCCTAGCCATTATCCTACTGCAATGATTCTCGCTAGGAAGAATGCCCATGTTGTGGCGATTCCACCCAGAAGGTAATGAGCCACCCCTACGGCACGTCCCTGTACAATACTCAGAGCCCTGGGCTGGATAGCAGGAGCAACTTTCAATTTATTATGGGCCCGAACAGTAGATTCGATGAGTTCTTGCCGATATCCACGGCCACTGAACAGGAACGTCAGACTAAAAGCCCAAACAAAATGAGCACCCGAGAATAAAAGACCATATGCGGATAATGAAGAACCATACGATTGAATGACTTGGGAAGCCTGTGCCCATAGGAAATCACGGAGCCATCCATTAATGGTTGTTGAACTCTGCGCGAAGTTTCCTCCAGTGATATGGCTCACTACTCCCTGGTCACTTATACTACCCCGTACGTCAGATTGCATCTTCCAACTGAAATGAAATATAACTACTGAGATGGAATTATACATCCAGAACAAACCTGAGAAGACATGATCCCAAGCAGATACCTGGCAGGTACCTCCTCTACCGGGGCCATCACGAGGGAAACGAAAACCAAGATTCGCTTTGTCGGGTATTAGGCGGGAGCTCCTCGCAAACGGGACACCTTTTGGTGATATTAATACAGTAACATGAATCGTAAAGGCATGGATGTGATGCACCAAAAAATCGGCAGTACCTAATGGGATTGGTGACAAAGCAACTTTACCACCTACTGCTACTAAGTCTCCACCCCCCCAGGTCAAACTGGTACCTGCTGTTGCATTAGGTGCCGTTAAGTCAGGAGCAGAAGCATGAATGTTTTGGACCCACTGAGCAAATATGGGTTGTAATTAAATAGCAGTATCTGAAAACGTATCTTGGGGACGTCCCAACGCACTCGTAGTATCGTTATGAATATACAATCCGAAACTATGGAAACCTAGAAAAATGCATACCCGGTTAAGATGTGAAATTATTGCATCACGATGCCGAATGACACGATCCAATAGGTTGTTGTATTGAGTAGTCGGATCATAATCTCTCACCATAAAAATAGCTGCGTGTGCCGCCGCGCCTACCACTAGGAAACCACCAATCCACATGTGATGCGTAAACAGGGATGGCTGCGTAGCATAATCAGTAGCTAGGTATGGATAGGGAGGCATAGCATACATATGATGGGCCACTACAATTGTTAGGGAACCCAACATAGCAAGATTAATAGCTAATTGAGCATGCCATGAAGTAGTTAGGATCTCGTAAAGACCCTTGTGACCCTCACCCGTGAAGGGACCTTTATGAGCTTCCAGAATCTCTTTCGTACTATGCCCGATACCCCAATTGGTTCGATACATGTGACCAGCTATCAGGAAAAGAACTGCAATAGCTAGATGGTGATGCGCAGTATCGGTCAACCACAATCCCCCTGTGGCTGGATTCAATCCCCCACGGAAGGTTAAGAAATCTGAGTATTGTAACCAGTCGAGGGTAAAGAATGGAGTTAATCCCTTTGCGAAACTGGGATACATCTGAGCCAAAAGGTCACGATTCAAAATGGATTCATGAGGAAGAGGTATCTCCTTAGGATCGATTCCCGCGTCTAATAGTTGGTTAATGGGTAGCGAGACGTGTACCTGGTGTCCCGCCCACGCCAAGGAACCCAATCCCAAGAGGCCTGCTAGGTGGTGGTTCAACATGGATTCCACGTCCTGGAACCAAGCCAATTTTGGAGCAGCCTTGTGATAGTGGAACCAACCAGCGAAGAACATCAATCCTGCAAAGATTAAGGCACCGATAGCGGTGCAATAGAGTTGTAACTCACTAGTTATTCCAGAAGACCGCCATATTTGAAAAAATCCGGACGTTATCTGTATTCCCTGGAATCCCCCACCTACATCTCCATTAAGTATCTCTTGACCAACTATTGGCCAAACTACCTGGGCGCTAGGCTTAACATGAGTGGGATCACTTAGCCACGCCTCGTAATTAGAGAAGCGAGCCCCGTGAAAATACATACCACTCAGCCAGATAAGAATAATAGCTAATTGACCAAAATGGGCGCTGAATGTTTTACGGGATATATCTTCTGAATCATTTGTGTGACTATCAGAATCATGAGCATCAGCATGTAGATTCCAAATCCAAGTGGTACTACTGGGACCCTTAGCTAAAGTTCTCGAGAAATGTCCAGGTTGAGCCCATTTTTCGAAAGAAGTTCTCACGGGATCCTTTTCCACCATAATCTTGACTTCTGGTTCCGGTGAACGAATAGTCATCGAGATTCTCCTCTCTTCGGACAGGGGATAGCAACGACCTACCAGCGGGGGATACGAAACTTCTAAGAGATGGAATTCGTATGTAAGGTATTCTTCTCCCTGAGTTTGGAACTGGAACAGCTGTAATAGAAGAGTTATCCGAGGCAGGCATTTAATCTTATTATTACACAACTTATTAGTGCTTTATGGACCTTGTATAGAGAGATTCTTATACGTTTCAGTAGGGGGGGGGTTACATATTACCAGATGGCAATCGGTAGGAGGAGAAGTCTTCTCCTTCCTGGTATCCCAGGGGGGGGGGGGGGGTAGAAAATGTAAAGGAATTTCTTTCAATTGTCTGGTCCCCATATCACTGCTACCCCGGCGTCACCCCCCTCTCTCATCACCTGGAACGTTTCGTAATCCTCAACCAATTTTGTGCTTCGATATAATTGCTTGGAGGAAGTGCTATTGCTTGTTTCCGACACTCAGCGGCTTGATCAAACCAAGATTCCGAAGCCTCCGGGTCTCCCTGTTGAATGGCCTGCTCCCCCCGGTCGGGATGGATAGATCCCTTCGAGATATCCTCCCTCAGAACCGGACTTGAGAGTTTCCTACCTCATGCGGCTCGAATGACTACTCAGTAGCTTATTCTCTATCTGATCCAAGAGAAGAGAGAGATTTACTTGGCCCCCTCCCCCGTTAGTCTAGAGAAGAATCAAGAGTAGTTACTGGGAATGGTTTCCAATCCTATCGATGCGAGATAGAATCTTTTCCATACTCCTAATTCGTGGAGGAGGGTAATAATCTCCCCCGGAACTAATTCCCCTACTTCTAAAAATAGATCCGCTGAAATGTTTCCTTTGGGATTTGATACTACACCATAGCTCGATATTCCTTTCCAAATCGATTCTATTACAGGAATCGATTGTAGAACCCCCCGAGTGAGCAAATCTCATCGTATCGACCCAGATTTTCGATGACGAATCTTTGCGGTGCTTTCTCCCTCAATTCACCCGATTATCCATGGGATTCACAGGCTTCCGTTCTTCCCCCGGACCTGAGTTACTACGGGGGACACCAAATTCCACAGCTCAGGAGAACTCCTTATGGGAGTATGCTTGTGGAAAGCCTCCTACATCGAGTGGTTTCGAATCAAGGGATCCTATAGTATGGGTAATCGCACGTAATGACGGATCACAGCCATATTATTAAGAGCCTGTGGTGGAAAAGGATTCCGTTCCAATGCTTGAAAATAGTATTCCAAAGCCTTTGCATGTTCTCCATTGCTAGTATGAATCAAACCTATATTATGGGGTATGTAACTCCGATCATGAGGATCAATCTCCAAACGCATAGCTTTGTAGTAATTTTATGAAGCTTCTGCATATTCTCCTTCGGATTGGGCCGACATTCGTCAGGGTCGCTCACTCAGCGTGAATGAGCTCCGCTTCAAAACCGTACTTGAGATTCTCACCTCATACGGCTCCTCCTGCATGATGCATGGAGAGAGACTAGTATTTGGAATAGTCTAGCAATTCCTACTCTAAACCTATGGATGAACGGGGGCTAGTGTCTGTGAAACTACTGGACTAGCCATCCCTTCTGCCAAAAATCTCTTGTTAACATGGTTGTGCCACTCCGACACGTCGACACCAAGAGACTAATGACAATTTCTCTGTTCCCAACGCTTCGAGTTTCATGGGGATCAGCTACTTCGACAATCTCCGATGATTCTAGGGGTATCCAAAATACGAACGGGATGGATGTTCGTTGTCCCAATCATTATTGGTATTCGTCATAGAAACACGACGCGCGGCTGAACCCAACCGTAACGAAGCTTTTGCGTTGTCGATTCCTCCACGTAGTGCCTCTCCCCTATGCCTACCCACGGAGTCCTACAAATAGGTCGGTCCGTAGGTTTCACCTTTTGCTTACTACTACGATTCGCCGGAGATCGAAACTGGAGCATTTGAGGCTGCATCAATCGAGGATACACGACAGAAGGACTTGTTTCCCGTTCGAAACATACCTTCACCAAACGCGGGTCTATCGGAATTTGAATCCCCCAATTAATTAGGAATTAAGGTTAATCGATTTTCCCTCCCCAAATCGCACCATCTCTATAATAAGTAAAAGCTCTCTTCTCCCTATCAGTAGTCGGTATGATTTGTAACAAGATATCCGCCAGAATCGTGGGAGTTCTATCAATAGAATTGTCATTTCTCTGGGATCTAGGCGTAATTGGAATTCCTCTTCGTTCCACTTATTATTGAGTTAATCAGGATGCCGGAAGAACAGATCTCTTTTGCAATACAAGGGGAAGAGGTGCATCCGTCTGGTATCTATGTCCCTCCCCCTCAATCGACTGGGAGGGTGGAGTAACTAATTCCGCACCGAATGAGAGTCGTGTGTGAATGGGGGTATATAGTCTCGCAGCATCCATGAATAATTACTAATGGAGTGATTGCTTTTGATGGGATCTGCATCACCTAATTGAAAATCTCTCATTATGAAATCGACTCGGAACAACTAAAAATCTATCCCAGGGATGGGGTCACCTCCCCTACCTCAATTCCGGGAATTAATCTCATTTCTTAATAACTGATGAGGCTTGCACTCACTTCCAGGAATCACTTTTTCCCGTCTATCATCGAGGATTGAGTTGCTATCCGGTTTCTTAGATTGGTAAGATGTGTAAATAGTACAAAGTTGCAGGAAAGGTGACTGAGTGGTTTAAGGTGTAGCATTGGAAATGCTATGTAGACTCTTGTTTACCGGGGGTTCGAATCCCCCCTTTCCCCTTTGCATTCCGTCATTGACTCTGTTCCGGCACCCCAAAGAATTGCTAATCCTTTGAATGCTTCCAGTTAGTACTCCCGATTTCAAATAATAATTCCAAGAATCCCCCCCCCCGGGGGGGGGGGTATCCGAATTTCAGAATGAGGAATCCCAGACTATTAGATAATTACTTGGGGTTAGGCTTTGCGGGAGTAATACTCAACGACGAGCAATTCATTTATATCCAACCCAGTGGACTCCCGATTTGCGATTCCATTCACTAATCCTGTGGGTCTACTGTCTCCCGACGAGGAAAAAGTTGAATGATCAGGTATTTTGTCTCCCCGAGAAAATTCCATCTCTCTATTTGGTCCATTGCGAGAACCCGGTCGATTTCTCACAATAATAGTATCTTTTGGTTTGCGACGGTAACTCGGTATATCGACTATACGATCGTTCACTAGAATGTGTCTATGATTAACTAATTGCCTAGCTGCAGGAATAGTAGGAGCCATACCTGGACGAGAAACAATATTATCTGGACGCATTTCGAGTAGCTGTAATGGTACTTGACCTGTTGAACCCTTGGCTCTTCTAGCAATACGAACGTATCTAGGCAATTGTCGTTCCGTTGATCCATAATTGAAACGTAATCTCTGTTTGGCTTCCAGACGCACGCAAAATTGAGATACCTTTCTCGAAGCAGATTAATCAATAGCAATTCGTGCTTCTCTCGGATTTGATGTTTTATTTGTAAGCCCGGGTAGATCCTTGAGACGACGTATTATTTTCAGACGGGGTCCTCGATAACGAGACATAAAAACTCCTTCTTTGTAAGCATGGTAAGACCCGGAATGGACCTCTCCGTAATCGAAGTACTGGTACTATTTATAAGTGTCACCCAATTTTGTTGAACATTTGGTATTTGTAATAATCATAACATATGAATGTAGACGAACAAATACTCGAATTCCCATCGACTCTATTGGAAATGGAGGCTTCGACGCGGGGGACAAAGCCGAAGGGAGACACGGTATTGGTGCATCGACTGATACTGGGCAATATTCTGCCGGAATCGAACCGATAACCTCTGCCTTGTGAATGTGGTACTTCCGAATCCAAACCAAGCTTTCCTGGTTCTTTTGAACCCCATGGGATGGAATAGAACCCTCCTAAAGCGACAATGGTGGTTGCGCCCACGGCGCAGTCAGCCGCAAGGGTTATTCAACCACAGAGATGGGTTAGATGAGTCGATAATTCCATCTCCTACCGTATCGTATTGATTTAATTACCCCACCCGTGTATAATTCTTATGGGTACGCGAATACGGAGAAGCAGGGTATGGTCTCGCAGATATATATTCTCTGGGATCGGTGGAGTCCCTTTCTGGAGGAAATTGGGAATAGAAACAGAAAAGGGAAGAGGTTGAGAATTCGGGAATCGGGACGGGGTATATAATTTCCGCTTGACCGGAATCAAGAGACTCGTGAAATATCTCTGGAACAAATGGCATGGAACATGCAAACTCGGATGGCATGCAAAAGGATTTGATGCAATTGCAGATCCATTGCTTCGGTTTGGGACTCAAGGGGGGGGGGGGTATGGCGGAATGGTAGACGCTGCGGACTCGATTGGATTGAGCCTAGGTATGGAAACACACCGAGTGATAGCTTTCAAATTCAGGGAAACCTAGGATTATTTAGTAGGCGATCCTGAGCCAAATCTCATTTCAGAAGCAGGATTCGGATGATGAGATAGGTGCAGAGACTCGACGGAAGCTATTCCGACGAACGATCTATTAATTTCTATTATTCATTAAGCGGATAGATGTTCTCTTTCCATGGATGATTCAATCTAGAATGATCCTATAAGCGGCGAGGATCCTCTCCCAGTGCATACTCAACATCCGCACCGAGGATTGTATCAAAATCTCGAGAATCTCGGGTATTGGTGGGATCTACTCGATTATCCCCGAATCCCATCTTCTCCTGATTTCCTCTTTGTGTATGTATACTCCGTATTCGGATGAATATGGTTCGATGAATAACCATTAGTAACAGACCTTCGCGGATAGAGATGGAGTCCAACTCTACGCCGTTGATGGAAACAGCAATGCAAATTGTGGTAGAAAGAAAATCCGTTGGTCTTTGTAGGACCGTGAGGGTTCGAGTCCCTACATCCCCAGTAGAACGGGATGAAACATATTATCCAAATTGCGTAGGAGTTGTGGGAAGCATCTACCCCATGAAACAGAGAAATCCCTCCCCGTCTATTCTGGTGGATGGGATTCTTCGACCCATCAAGCGGACGAAGGGTATCGAGATACATCTCCCGAATACGTATTGATTTCCTCCACCTAAACGAGAGGGGATCCATGCTCCCGATTCATAGCTCAATCGAATCGGATTGATGTCTCGTCCCCAGCTCGAGAATATTTTTGAGTGGTTTGCGACTGAACCATTCGGCAAATCCAATGGATTGTCTGAATGGTTCGCCTGCAAGGTATAAAAAAAAAAATGGATTCGTGAGGATAGTTACTTCGATTGGACGGATAGGTAAGGGAAAGAATCAATCCACGCTGGGATATTTGTTTGGGATTATCGCGGAATCACTGGCCGGGATAGCTCAGTAGGTAGAGCAGAGGACTGAAAATCCTCGTGTCACCAGTTCAAGTCTGGTTCCTGGCATACCGATGGGAAATAATTTGATCTGATGGCTGCGGGCGAAAACCGCACTTGGAAATAGGAGAATCCAAAAAAAAAATATGGATTGCTTATTGGTCTACTGGTCGGGGTATGTATCTATACCCACACCTACATACGCTTGAACGTGCATATGTAGGTGCGGATTTCGATGCAGATACGTGGATGCGATTGATCGTACGAGAAACAAGTGTCTCAAATAAGGTAGACCAGCCTCACCTGCCGCACAAGATTAAATAGAATGATACAGAATTGGCTAGTGGGAGGATGGCTTTCAATTTTGCCTCCGTCCCAATTCGATAAGCATCCTGTAGCTCATAAAAGTCGGGTACGACATAATCCTTACGTAAAGGCCATCCCAGCCGGCTCCCAGGCATTAAGATACGTTGTAGGTGCGGATGACTCTCATAAGTGATTCCTAACATATCATAGGATTCCCGTTCCTGGAAATTGGAACTTTTCCAAACCCAACAAACGGATGGAATCCTGGGGTCTTTTCTCGGAACGAAGACTTTTGTACATACTTCTTCAGGTTGATCTGCATCGTCTCGCACCTCCGTCAGATGATACACACTAGCTAGGGATCCTCCTGGTGCTGCATCATAGGCACATTGGGAACGGGGATAATTGAAACCGCACGCATATGAAGCAACAGCTATAGAAGGCCAATCCCCTGCTTTGACCTGTGGGATCTCGACACCCCGGTAATCAGAACCTAAAGGTCTGTGGGCTAAACTATGTCTAGTCGACCAAGCGGGTAATCGACCCCGCATCTCGATGTTGGAATCGCCGTTGTTATTGATAATACTCATATTAGCTAACGTTCTATATCTCTGTGGAATATCTTCACCCGCCCGCCTCTGATACGGATTCTTCATGCATACTTTCGAATCCACTCAATCCCTTCGAGAGGATATTTGATAGGGATTTCGAAGACTGATTTGCGATTCGTTGATTGTATTCACCGGTATAGGTATTGGGTACGAAAAAAAGTCGGTGATTCAGACTAAAATATCTCTTCCGGGTTCGACAAGAAGTTCGATCCCTATAGTTTTCCTGAGCAATTCTTTTGCGGGGTTTTGTCACAGCATCAATAATAGCTTCGGGCTTGGGCGGACGACCCGGCAAATAAATGTCCACAGGAATCAATTTATCCACTCCGCGAACGGTGCTGTAAGAATCCGTACTAAACATGCCTCCCGTAATGGTACATGCCCCCATAGCAATTACATACTTTGGTTCGGGCATTTGTTCATAGAGTCTCACTAGAGACGGAGCCATCTTCATGGTGATAGTACCCGCCGTTATTATGGGATCAGCTTGTCTGGGGCTGGATCTTGGTACTAGACCGTACCGGTCGAAGTCGAAGCGTGAACCAATTAATGAGGCGAATTCAATGGAGCAGCAGCTAGTACCGTAAAGGAGTGGCCACAAACTGGAAAGTCGAGACCAATTGGAGAGATCATTCAAGTTAGTCAAAATAATCGAGTTTGATGTGTCTTGATCGGGGGAGAAGGACTCCACGGAGTTAATTAGTGGATTCCCCCCACGGGAGTCGACTCCGTTCCTCTTACCCGAATAGTTAGAAATTAGGACCATTCCAATGCTCCTTTTCACCATGCATAAATCGAACCGACAATTAATATGGATATGGGGATAGACACTTCAGTAAAAGCAAATAGACCCAATTCCCTGAAACTCATAGCCCGGGGATAGGGAGAGACCGTCTCGACGTCGGGAATAACGAATACCGGGGCAAACATATAATAACGGATCTGGAATTGGATCCAAGCCCCTCCCTTTGGTTCCATACCTGATTCATAGCTTGTTAGTTTTTCAGGCCCCTCGCGGATGGGTGCGACGGATCTGGAAACCGAAAAGGCTGTATAGGGAATAAGGATGGATACTAGTAGGAGGATCCGGAAGGAATCGTGTTTAGGAAGCAAAAACATTTACATACTCCTCCTGCTTCGGTATTTATCTTCTCACCCCACCGTGTGGGTGTAACATCTTTATGATAAGTGAAGGGGGGGGGGGTTGCTGACTCCTCGATCGTTCGATCGGGGATGAGATGCCAGACGTGGCTCACGGACATCTCATCCCAGAATGGAATCGGGATGTACACCCCCCCAGTGATGAGCCAATCGTCCCTCCGATCCAGTCCTCGGAAGATGCTGGATACCAAATGGACTTGCGAGAAGATTATTAGAAACGGGACTCCCCATCCGGAAATGAGCTCTTGGCTGGAATCCGTGAGATGAGTCAAATTGCCGGAAGAACCGGATGGGGACTATATTCTACTAAGTAGGTAGTGGGGTATGGTATGTACCTCCCTACCGAATCGATGCATAAGATTGATTTATACGGATTATCTATTATGGAAAGCAATCCGTCAATTTAGATTCTTATCTGAATTTTCTCCGATTGACCATCATTGAGGAACTTATTAATGAATAATTCCTTCTCCTTCCTGATCTTCATCCCTATCCCCTGATCGAAACGGAAGTAGTGACCCTACGATCTATATAGTTCATGCGAGTCGCGTTGAATCTGGGTAATTCTCAATTAGTTCCGCTGCGATGGGCGAGACCGGCTTATCATTAAAGATTAGGGCTATACGGATTCGAACCGTAAACATTCTCGGTAATGCAGATCGGAATATATAAATTCTTGAACTGCTTCACGAACCCAACATGCTTCTTTCGTGGCATTGGGCTCCCTCATCAACTAGTCTTCCACCGGATGGGAGGAAGAAGCCATTGTTGATGCACCATCCTTTGCTTCATTATAAATAACAAAGAAATGGTTCCGTGTGCTCGAAGAACTCGTTCCCTCCGAAGCAATCCCGAAGTCTCTCGAGAAGATTCTTAGTGTTGACACAGGTTTGCATCCCGTAGACACAAATCCACTTAATTCTAAGTGTCTCGATCGCCTAGGAAGGAGATACGATACCCTCATACACCTCAAGGTTCGTAGGACGAAGAAGAGATCTTGTTGAGGTCCTCGCATTGCCCCCACCACCCTTAGCATTAGACGTATCATCTACTGACCATATCAACCCACCGAAATCGATCCTTTTTCCGATCGATTCTTCGTCATGCTACTGTTCTTCCACATCTCCCAATAGGGTAAGACATAAGTAACTTACGCGGTATATTCCGCGTAGATCGGTTGAATAGCGACGAACCCTTCCCGAGAAGCATCGGCGCACGTGTAAACGAGGTGCTCTACCGTTGAGCTATAGCCCTGTGGCTACATTAGTATAATGCATCGGATGATCCCTGTCAAGCTGGTAACCAACCGAGAAGGAGGCGAGACTCATCTTTTGCCGTTAAAATCAAATATTTATTGATGTTCTAATTGTTTGAAATTCTCTCCCTGGGTCGGTATAATAGAGTACTACAAGCAATAGAAGCCTACTTAACTCAGTGGTTGGAGTGTCGCTTTCATACGGCGAGAGTCATTGGTTCGAATCCAATAGTAGGTAAAACTCATTAGGTACCACAATACTTGAAATGATACCTAATAAGTTCTACAAATATTTGGGATGGATACGAAGTATTACGGGACTAACAAATCATTGTGTGTCCCATCATGCTTTTCCCGTCGTTTCTCACAGGCGCAACTAAAAGTGGGAATGATTGAGTAGTATTTGAAGCCTCTAATCTCGCCTTAGCTCTTTTAAATGCTAGATTAGCTTCAATAGCTTTCCTTCTGCCTTCGGCTTGAGCTGCGTCAGCTTGAGCTGTCTGAAGAGCTTCCCGAGCCTCCTCAGGATCAATTTCGGTAGCTCGTTCTGCTTCGTTGACTGATGTTGTTACCTGATTACTGTCTACCATGGCGAAACCACCCATCAACGCCATTGCGGACCACTGTCCATCGTGACGTACCTTCGGGACTCCCATATCCAAAGCTGTAAGAAGTGGAGCGTGATTGGGCAATACACCAATCTGGCCACTACTCGTAGATGGGACGATTTCTCGAACCTCAGAATTCCAAACAGTTCGATTAGGAGCCATTACACGAAGATTCAGTACCATCCCTTTCATTGACCCTCCACTTGTAAGGTTGCAGCCTTCGTGGTGGCTTCATCGATGTTGCCAACCAGATGAAAAGCTTGTTCAGGGAGATTATCCAATTCTCCAGGAAGAATCATTTGAAATCCCTTAGTGGTTTCTGTTAAACTAACATATTTCCCTGGCGAACCAGTAAATACTTCTGCTACGAGGAAGGGTTGTGATAAGAAACGTTCTATCTTCCGAGCCCGAGCTACCGTTAGACGGTCCTCTTCTGACGATTCATCCAGTCCGGGAATAGCTATAATATCTTGCAATTCCTTATAACGCTGTAAAGTCTGTTTAACCCCTTGTGCGGTTTCGTAATGCTCTTCACCCACAATCCAGGGTTGTAACATGGTTGAAGTCGAATCCAAGGGATCTACAGCCGGATAAATACCTTTAGCTGCTAGTCCTCTCGAAAGCACAGTGGTAGCATCTGGGTGTGCAAATGTTGTAGCAGGAGCTGGGTCAGTCGAATCATCTGCAGGTACATAAACAGCTTGAATAGAAGTTATCGATCCTTCCTTGGTAGAAGTAATTCTCTCTTGTGGGGATCCCGTTTCTGTACTAAGAGTTGGTTGATGACCCACGGCGGAAGGCATTCTACCCAATAAAGCAGAAACTTCTGATCCTGCTTGGACAAAACGAAATATGTTGTCGATAGATAAAAGGACATCTTGCTTGTTCACATCTCGGAAATATTCAGCCATTGTCAGAGCAGTTGAACCAACTCTCATACGAGCTCCTGGTGGTTCATTCATCTGACCATGAACTGGAGCCACCTTCGATTCTGATATATCTTGTTCATTAATAACTTTCGATTCCTTCGTTTCCATGTAAAGATCATTACCCTCACGGGTGCGTTCCCCCACCCCACCAAATACAGATACACCTCCGTGAGCCTTGGCGATGTTGTTAATTGATTCCGTGATAGGAACCGTTTTTCCCACTCCAGCTCCTCCAAATGATCCAATCTTTCCTCCTCGACGATAGGGAGCCAAAAGATCCGCGACTTTAATCCCCGTCTCAAATATAGATAATTTAGTATCCAACTGCGTAAATGCCGGAGCGGATCTATGAATGGGGGACGTCGTACCAATATCTACGGGACCCAAGTCATCGACGGGTTCACCAGGGACATTAGAGATTCAACCAGGAGTAATTTCACCAACAGGAACACTGAGAGGAGCTCCTGTATCGACGACGCCCATACCTCTCATCAGACCATCTGTAGCACTCATAGCTACGGCTCTGACTTCATTATTACCCGGTAATTGTTGCACCTCACGAGTAACATTAATCTCTTGACCCGCCGGGTTTTTCCCCTTAACCATCGAAGAGTTGTAGATATTGGGCATTTTACCTGGAGGGAAAGACACATCCGATACTGGTCCAATGATCTGGGTAATATATCCCACATTTCTCTCCACTGATTTAGAAATTCCAAAAGCAGAAGAACTGGTTTTCGTAACTGTTTTGGTGTATTATCTTCATTTGATTGTCGAATTGGCAGAACCATCTGGCATTTCATTGCTAATTGGTTGATGGTGGGGAGTTACTAGTTCCACACCCTTCTCCCCCTTTTTCAAACATATCATTTGCTTCCTCGGAAGTCGATTCCGATCCATCCAGATGGGTGACAGGTACTGTAGGATTTGATTTCCTCCTCTCCACATATGGGTCGGAGGCAAAAGAGCGCGATACCCACGAGTTGGTCCATCTAGTTAGATGTGATTGCTACATCTCATTCGTCGAATCCCCTTTTTTCCCCCGTCTATTCGCAAAGCGAACCAGATATCGAATTCAATCCCCTTTTTTGCTTCTACTGACCAGTCTAACCACGAAAAGATTCCCGAGTCAATGTATCGAGATGTATTACGATCTAATTCTTCAAGCAATTTCCGTGCGAAACAACCAGAGTCAGTTGCATTACATGTGGGACGTATTATAAAATACTAATGTCCCATGCTTGAGGTAGAGTTTCGACAAACGTCTCGAGTCGAATCTATCAGGACCTATTCCACGCTTCACGTTGAATTCTTCCATCTATGTCGAGCAGATCTCATCCTTGCAGGATTTACTAATTGAATTGTAAGGAGGGACTCATGTCACCACAAACAGAGACTAAAACAGGTATTGGGTTCAAAGCTGGTGTTAAAGATTATCGACTAACTTACTATACTCCCGATTATGAGACCAAAGATACTGACATCTTGGCAGCCTTCCGGATGACTCCGCAACCCGGGGTACCGCCTGAGGAAGCTGGAGCTGCAGTAGCTGCAGAATCTTCCACAGGTACGTGGACCACTGTGTGGACGGATGGACTGACTAGTCTCGATCGTTACAAGGGTCGATGCTACGACATCGAACCCGTTGCTGGGGAAGAGAATCAATATATCGCATATGTAGCTTATCCTTTGGATCTATTTGAAGAGGGTTCCGTCACCAATATGTTCACTTCCATTGTAGGTAACGTATTTGGATTTAAAGCCCCACGAGCTCTACGTTTGGAGGATCTGAGAATTCCTCCTGCTTATTCCAAGACTTTCATTGGGCCGCCTCACGGTATCCAAGTCGAAAGGGATAAACTGAACAAATATGGTCGTCCCTTGCTGGGATGTACAATCAAGCCAAAATTGGGCTTATCTGCTAAAAACTATGGCAGGGCTGTTTACGAATGTCTCCGTGGCGGACTTGATTTTAAGAAGGATGATGAGAACGTAAATTCTCAACCATTCATGCGTTGGAGGGACCGGTTCCTGTTTGTGGCAGAAGCTCTTTTCAAGGCTCAGGCCGAAACGGGCGAAATAAAAGGACATTATCTAAATGCCACTGCGGGTACGTGTGAGGAAATGATGAAAAGAGCAGTCTTTGCTAGAGAATCGGGAGCACCCATCGTCATGCATGATTATTTGACGGGAGGCTTCACTGCAAATACTAGCTTGGCCTTTTATTGTCGAGATAATGGGCTACTGCTTCATATCCACCGCGCGATGCATGCTGTTATCGATAGACAGAGAAATCACGGTATCCATTTTCGTGTCCTAGCCAAAGCATTGCGTATGTCCGGCGGGGATCATATCCACGCCGGGACCGTAGTGGGTAAACTGGAGGGAGAACGAGAAGTCACACTGGGTTTCGTCGATTTGCTACGCGACGATTATATCGAGAAAGACCGAAGCCGTGGTATATATTTCACTCAGGATTGGGTATCCATGCCAGGTGTATTTCCCGTAGCCTCGGGAGGTATCCATGTCTGGCATATGCCCGCTCTAACTGAAATCTTCGGAGATGATTCTGTCTCACAGTTCGGCGGAGGAACCTTGGGACACCCCTGGGGAAACGCACCAGGCGCCGTAGCTAATCGAGTTGCATTGGAGGCTTGTGTACAAGCTCGTAATGAGGGACGTGATCTTGCTCGTGAAGGTAACGAGATTATCCGCGAAGCTAGTAAGTGGAGTCCCGAATTGGCTGCTGCTTGCGAGGTATGGAAACAGATCAAATTTGAATTCGACACAATTGATACATTGTAATTTCCGTAACTATTCGGGAATCTCATTCATTCGGTAGGATTCGTGGGGCGAACAGGGAGTATAGGGAGAAGGAACATTCCCCTCCATACTCCCGATATGCCACGGATCGGAGTTGGTAGCTCAGCGGATGAGAGCACATGGTTCCGATCCATGGGGACGGGGGTTCGAATCCCCCCCAATTTGCATAGGAGAGGTGGAATACGAGCTGCAGAGACTCGAGTAGTAAGGAAATGATTCAGTGCCTCTCAGTACACGACACAACTATTTCCACGAAGTGTTATTGGATAATTATTTGTGGGGTTCTAACATATGATTGATCAAATAGATGATCAGTCAATTGCCAATTAGTTATCGGATTCGGAGTCAGTCTCGATTCGACGCCTATTCCGAACAGACGCTGATCCTGATAGTTCAGAAATGATTTCTCCATCTCTGTGTCTATCTCATTGATGAAATGAAATCTAATAGAATCGACTGTTTTTACCTCCGAAGCGAAGGAGAAGAAATGAATGAGGAAATTCCTATGTCTGTGAGAAATCGGTTCGAAGATAAACGCGAATTTGGTGGATTGATCGGGGCTTTCCTCGAAAAAGCCACAAAGGGTTACGTTTTGAGTGAGAGAGGAAGGAATAGAGACATAAGCATTGATACCGACAGGGGGTTGTGGACTCGGTGTGACAACTGCGGTAACATGCTTTACGTGAGATTCCCAAAACAAAATAAAAATATTTGTGAGGAGTGCGGCTATCACCCCCAATGACTAGTACAGAAAGAATCGAACTTCCGATCGATCGTGACACTTGGATTCCCATGGATGAAGACATGACTGCATAAGATGTTCCAGGTTTCTCTGACGGGGATTCTCATGGAAGTCGCATCATCAACTCCCAGAAACGAACGGGTTTAACTGATGCTGTTCAGACAGGGGTGGGATGTCTAAACGGGACACCTATTGCGCTTGGTGTTACGGACTTTCAATCCACGGGGGGAAGTATGGGTTCTGTGGTAGGTGAAAAGATTACCCGCTCAATCGAATGTGCCACGGATCAATCCCTTCCACTAGTTATTATCTGTGCTTCCGGCGGAGCACGTACGCAAGAAGGGACGTTGAGTCTGATGCAGATGGCTAAGATTCCTCCCGTCCCACAAATACATCAGGTTCAGAAGGGATTATTATATATATCGGTTCCTACCTATCCAACTACGGGTGGTGTTACTGCTAGTTCTGGTACGTTAGGGGACGTAATTATTGCTGAGTCCAAAGCATACATAGCATTTGCTGGGAAAAGGGTGATTGAACAAACACTGCGTCAGAAGATACCCGATGGCTTTCAAGTAGCTGAATCTTTATTTGATCATGGATCACCCGATTCAATTGTTCCACGTAATCCTCTAAAAGGTGTTCCGAGTGAGATATCTGAGCTTTATTCTTCAGCTCCTTGTAAAAGGAATTGAACCTCCTTTCCCCCCATTCGGTTAAACCCCCGTTTCTATCACTCTCCCTCCTTCTCATTAATCAAGTTAGGGAATTATCAATTCGGGGTTGTCCCTACTAATCTCTCTACCTCTCCAATGAGAGGAATTTATTCAGCGAACCGTCGTAAATTCTATCCTTCTCTGATATCACGCCATGCAAATTATGCCACAATGCAATTATACCTCAGTAAGAAATCGAGATTAACCATCGGTATAATTTCGGACTCTGCTGTGCGCCTGATTCGACGAAGTAGACACCGCGGATGTCTGCAGATTCATTGAGTCAGTTGATCGGAGCTGGAATCAGATACCTTACCGGAAACAATATGGATTTCGTAGCAATTTCCGAGTAACTGTCTCGATATATCGAATGTATAAAAACTTCCTTTCTACGTGAGATAAGGAGACTATTATTAGACATTGGGGGATAAAAGATAAAAATAACAATATAATGTCATTATAGATACATCTATCTGTGTCATTCTTTCTTACTTGAGGTGATTCCATTACGACAGCGTCCTATTTACCTTCCATTTCTGTACCCCTAGTAGGTTCGGTCTTTCCGGCAATTACAATGATATCTCTGTTTATTTATATAGAACGGGACGAAATTCTACAATTTCTTGTTCTGTACACTATCTCACGGAAATTGTTCCATAGGATCGATCAATTACGACTACTACTCTTGCTTTTGATTCGGTCGGATATATTCTTTCCACATAGCTTCACCGGCGGTTATTTTATTTGAGCACTTGTTTTAGCACTTGGGAATCTTTAACGTCATCTCAATCTATATCTCACTTTCCCCTTATGGATAAGTGAGACGTGGATCGTTCCATCGTTGCTAAGACATATAGATCTTAGCGACCCCCACCTACGCACCAAAACAGTGGAAAATGTTCTAAACTTCTCGGAAACAGAATCCCTTCCAAGAATCCTTTTCAAAATGAAGTGATGTCGAAGCATCGGCTGTATCTGTATCTGCATCTATTCGGGGGAGGGGGGGGGGGGGGTAGGGTAGAGGTGGGACCAATAACAATATAAGCGGCTGATTCATTCCAACAAGGCAATTTCTGGAGGGAGTATTAATGAATCGTCAATCCGAATGGTTTCGAGTAGATTCTCCAAGAGGTTCTCGTAGATTCAGTAATTTGTGTTGGGCCCGTATCCCGGTTCGTGGCGCAATGGGTTTTCCGGCGGTTGGAATCTCTAGTTATATTGGTGAAGATTTAATCCCCACACTTCCATCTGGACAGATTGTTTTCATTCCACAAGGTATTGTGATGTGTTTCTATGGTATCGCGGGTCTCTTCCCTGGATTTTATCCGTGGCGTACGATATTTCGGGATGTGGGTAGCGGCTACAATTCATTTGATAAATGAGAAGGAATCTTCCCCATTTCTCGCTGGGGTTTCCCCGGGGGAAACCGTCGTATTTGTATCCAATTTGCAATGAGAGATATACAAGCAGTTAAATTGGAAATTCGAGGAGGTTTCTATCCTCGTCGAGTCCTTTACTTGAAGATGAGGGGTCGGCAAGACATTCCCCTAACCCGGATTGGTGAGGATTCGGCGTCGGGAGAAACAGAAGAAAAAGCTGCTGAACTTGCTCGTTTTTCACGTGTATCAATCGAGGGATTCTAATATTTCGACCGATCCGGAGGTTCCTAGAAGAAGCGAATGAGATGAGGGAAGGAAATTAGGATGGTATAGTGACGATTAGAGAAGGGAATTAGAAAAGAGGATTCGATTACGGGGATTCATCCACTTAGTAATTTACTTCGTGAATTCCCCTCCTCACCATATAAATAATATATGAAATCATACTGTTGGAGACTCCTCCGGTGGTTCTACAATACCCCACGTCGCTCCCCGGATAGAGCTTACGAAGCTAGTAAGCGACTACAATCCGTAAGAGAAGACTCTTCCTATTATCTAGAAACAATATCATCTACGGAAGATTCGTCACAGGCTGCGGTAGCTCATACGGATGCAGAACCTAGTAAATCTCTATCTACTATATATCGGAGTCTTTTAGAATGTAGGATCAGCATATCTGTATCGAAGATTCGGAATAGTCTTAAGTTCTTTATCAGGAGGAAGCAACGCCAGTTGCTCCTGATCGGGAATTATCCTCCTACCTCCCGTGGGAAAGAAATATCGACAGAGGAAAGGTCCCGTGATGCATCTCCATCTCACCCCCCAGTTGCTCTGCCTCTTCAATCAGCGCCTCCACTGGTTCGTCTAGATCCCTGCAGGGTGGGGAGGAAACCAAACATAATTGGTGATTTATCGCAAAATCCACCAGGGGATAATCCTTTGGCTCCTGCGGGTAAATATGTGTCAAGAGAATCGAGTAAGACGGAACAAATGAATAGGAAATTGGCTCGGATCGAAGCAACTCCAAATGATCCTGATTCCTGGACACGGCACCGTCCCACAACTTCTCCGTCACTCCAAATAAATGATAACTCAAATGATAAATTTTCTGTCCGCAAATCAGTGGATTCCCCCAGTAGTACAACGGCTTATGAGTCTATAAGTCTGATGCCACGGTCCATAACTCGTACTTCATCAAGGTTCAACACAGAGTTGACGGGTCAATCGAGTTCATTAGTACTTAACGATTCTGAATTGGCTAAATATCAAGCAGTAGCTCCTATTCAATATATCGGATGTCTATTACTTCTCCCTTCCGCGATTCCAATTGTCTTGAAGAATTGGTTTCTAGAACCTCGGATCAGAAATTGGTGGAATACCTTCCAGTCACAAATATTTATTAATTCTTTCCGGGAAGAGGTAGCTCTCAAACGACTTCAGGAGATAGAAGGCTTACTCCGGTTGGGTGAAACAATGAGAGGCTCTGTATATACCTAATTACAAGACTACGGCACAGATGTGTATGACAAAACTATTCAATTGGTGGTAATATGTAACGAGGGAAACACCCAGATAATCTCGCACCTAGTAACCGACGTAATTAGCATTGCCACCTCGATCTGCTTGTTCGTAGTAGGTAAAGAAAGACTCGCAGTTTCAAATTCCTGGATTCGGGAGTTATTCTATAGCTTAAATGATACGACGAAAGCGTTCTCTACTCCACCATTAACGGATTTATGTATTGGATTTCACTCCCCCCACGGTTGGGAAATAGTTGTAGATTCTCTCCTGGAACATCTGGGATTCGCTCACAACAAATATGTAATCTCTTGTTTCGTCTCAACCTTCCCGGTTATTTCAGACACAGTCTCCAAATATCGGATTCCTCGCCATTTGAGTCGTATATCTCCTTCAATCGTAGCGACTTATCACACAATGAATGAATGATAATCACTCCACCGAGTATCTGCCAGTTGCATCCATTGCATCCAACGGAGTAGACTCACTTCTCGTAGGAATTGGATTTTATTATCCTCTTCTGGTATTGGGTAGTGGGAGGATAAAAATTTGCAATTCCCGCAATCGTCGGGATATCAGAATACTCCAAAAGAGGGGAGTAATATTTTACCTATGATGTCAAGAAACAATCTATTTGTGAGAAACCCTAATACTAATAATCGAACTATGCGAAAGAGAAGTAGTAAGGACTGGATGGCGAAGTGGTTGACCCTGTCATTTCCAATGTTGATCACTCTGGATGGAATGAATCGTCCATCCGTATCAAATGCATATCCGATTTTTGCGCAATAGAATTACGAGGATCCACGAGAAGCAACTGGACGTATTGTATGTGCTAATCGTCACTTGGCTAAGAAACCCGTGGATATTGAGGTTCCGCAATCTGTTCTTCCCAATACTGTGTCCGAAGCAGTTGTTAAGATTCCTTATGATATGTAGATAAAATAAGTACTTGCAAATGGTAAAAAGGGAGGATTGAATGTAGGCGCCGTACCGATCCCACCCGAAGGGTTTGAATTGGCTCCTTCTGATCGTCTTCCAACCGAAGCGAGGGAGAAATTAAGTAAACTTTCGTTCCAGAGCTATCGCCCCGATAGAAAGAACATGATAGTAATAGGTCCGGTTCCGGGTAAGCTATATAGTGAAATCGTATTTCCGATTCTCTCACCGGATCCTGCCGTTGATAAAGAGGTACACTTTTTAAAATACCCCCTATATGTTGGAGGGAATAGGGGAAGGGGACAGATCTATCCCGATGGAAGTAAAAGCAATAATACGGTTTACAACGCTTCGGCGACGGGAAGGATAACTAGAATAACACGTAGGGAGAGGGGGGGTGGATACGAAATCACTACCCAAGAGACATCGGGGGGTCGTGAAGTAGTTGATACTGTACCTCCCGGTCCCGAACTTATCGTTTCGGAGGGTGAATATATTAAAGCTGATTAACCATCGACCAATAACCCTAACGTGGGTGGATTCGGTCAAGCAGAGGCAGAGATTGTACTTCAGGATCCATTACGTGTTCAAGGTCTTCTACTTTTTCTTGCATCGGTTACTCTGGCCCAGATATTCCCAGTGTCAAAGAAGAAGCAGTTCGAGAAAGTCCAATTGGCGGAGATGAATTTCTGAGTCCATACTTTTCGGATGTGAACCATCCGGAAAGGGTTGGTAATTGACTGTAAATCCGACGAGTCAAAGACAAATTCTGGATTTCTACCTCTTCTATACGTCTAAACGAAGCGATAAGTACAACTCTTGTGGTATCATTTGGAGCCGGTTGAGTCCAGTTAGCAGTAAGAATAACTGGAATTCTTCAAAAACATATTCGGTGATGAAACCAAGTTTTCAATAATAGTCTCCCCGACAGGTATCAGAAAATATATCCAATTTTGCTAACTATTTTTTCTATTCCGATATCGGTGGTGGCGGGTGAGCCACCGCCACCGTGTACTCCCCCCAATTTACTATGAGGAAATCGACCTGGAATTGGATTTAAACCTCAGGTCGAGTCCTTCCTTCTTCCTCCCGAGTCCAGAGATTTAATGTGATATGATTCCCCCCATCCCTCGATCTCTCGAAGAATCAGACGAGTGACTCGTGGGTTGGTTTGTTATCAAAAGCATATGCACCCTCCCAATCCCGGTAGGAATCTGTCCCATACTTATCAAATGATTGCAATAATTACCGCCCCTTCATCCAATTGCGATCGATTCTTCGGGAGAGAATCGATCGAATAACCTACTCACCCGAGTACGGTACCAGAATTTGACTCTGCTGAGGCGGAGTAGCATATACAGCTGGGGGGTTGTCGCACCCGGAGCAGTAGAACAGACTCCGGAAGAGGGGGTTGACCCGTTTCCGGACCTATGAACCCCCGGGATCCGGCACATCTTTTCACCTGCGAGTAGGAAGAATTTCCCAATGCTTATTCATTCTCAGAGGGATGATCCCAATCCCGAATAGGCTCCATGAAAGAATATTCCCAGTAGACCTATCACGAGTATACCAGCTACGGTACCTATAAGCCACAGAGGAATCCTTCCAGTGGTATTGGCCATTTGTCCCACCCCCCTCCCTTTTTGATTTCATTATTTAGTCACGACTCGAGACACGAACAGTCACAAATAAATCAGGTCTTAGTTTTTCCCAATTGGGGTTATCAAATCTCTTCAGTTTCTAATTGAAGAAGTAGTTGGAAAATGAGACGGCAAGTACGAAGATCAATAAGAGTCCCCGATAAAGGCTTGTACGATTCAATTCCACACTCTGTTTATTCGGGTTCGGTTGCGTCGTGGATTTATAGCTTATATAGGGATTATCGCTGAATGAATTGCATTGCCGATATAGAGCCTGGAAAAAAAACTGTAGGTACAGCTAGTCCGTGGACGGCTAGCCACCTAACGGTGAAAATCGGATAAGTTCTATCTGGAGTCGTTGGTACCTCCTGAGATCTAGTAAATGCATCAGCTTGTTCCAGCGAATCGAAGCGGCCAGTTACTAAAGGAACTTCTTGTCGGCTCTCCGTAAAATATTCATTTGGGCGGGGACTTCCAGAAACGTCGTAAGCCAAACCTGTACTGACGAATAACCAACCTGCAATAGACGGAGAAGGTATAGTAATGCTATGGATGACCCAGTATCGAATACTAGTAATAATGTCAGCAGAAGGACGTTCTCCCGTATTCCCAGACATGTTCAGCTCCGTATATCCCTGCGGGATTAAGGAGGATTGCTTGCCGAGAGGTGTGAGTACCAGTAGATGGAGAATCTACCGGTATACCTGAGCGATCCCCGTTAAGTTGTCATTATTATACCGAGGGTATACCCGAAACATACTGGATTAGTATAGCTAGCCCCCCCTCGAAGCAGCAATATTCCTCTTATTTCGCCGGATAAATAAACGAGTTGTAAATA
This sequence comes from Dipteris shenzhenensis, assembly GCF_047967505.1. Taxonomy (NCBI): domain Eukaryota; kingdom Viridiplantae; phylum Streptophyta; class Polypodiopsida; order Gleicheniales; family Dipteridaceae; genus Dipteris; species Dipteris shenzhenensis. Next base: position 19,917 of record NW_028239499.1, on the reverse strand, counting down.
AACCGAGCGGAGAAACCGTAATTCCCCCCCTCCCCCCCGAGTATACAAATCTATCAGTATTTTCTCCGCGTTTTAGGAGAACCTATGGAAAGAATATGATTCTTTTTTTTTCCCCGATTGTTCAATTGGAGGTTCCGATGCTTCCGGTGAGTCTCAACGCGCGTGGTTAACCCACCACGTCTAAGTTTCTTTCGAATGACTTCCGTATCAAATCCTGCCATTAGAACTATAGGATTCTCCATCGAGAACTCGGGGGAACCTGGTCATGTAGGGGTATCTGATACATATAATTGAGATATTAATATCCAATCTTGTCTTGTTCCTCTTTCTGGGAAGATTCGATTCCTCCCACTCATTCAGAGGTTGGAGATATTTCGATGAACTGTCGATCCCATTCCCAGCTTCTGAAACGCGATCTTCTCGTCGGATAAACTGCTCTCATATGTCTACCAAGCTTCGAATCCCCTTTCGATAGTTCCGAGTAACCAATTATTTTTCTACTAACCTATCTGCTAAATCAATTTGGTACTTAAATCTATGCTTACTCCACCGAGTCACTTCGCTTTTCTATCGTCCGCACCAATCTCAACTTCAGTATTATTTGTTGGATTGAATAAGATCCGGCTTATATGATACAAGAGTATCAGCTTAGAAGGAACGAGGAGTGCCCATTAGCACTTACTGATCCGCCGCACTTACCAATCATCTATTACCAATTAATACCTGAATCTTTTTCGGTAAGTATTTGTACTAAATGTATGTGAACCCAAATGGTTGAAGCACTGCTATCCGGAATTGTGTTGGGTTTGATCCCAATAACTCTAGCTGGATTATTTGTAACTGCATATTTGCAATATCGACGTGGCGACCAACTAGATATTCGGTAGAAGACGGAGACTCATTTGCCATATCCTTCTCCCATTCCTAAGATCTCTCTGGTAATCCAGAGGGATCGGGAAATGCAAATTCTTAGTATGTGTGGGTATTGGTCGAACCAGCTGATACCGACTTGAGTCGGAGAAACACGCCCTGTAGGATTTGAACCTACGACATCAGGTTTTGGAGACCTGCGTTCTACCGAACTGAACTAAGGGCGCTCCATTCCCCACGTAAGCCAGTTTCCATTCTAATCAGAATCTGCGGACATCCGGACACGGGAATAGAATCAGACTCTTAATCGGAGTGGTTCTTTCACCGACCAGGAGAGAGGAAGATAAATGGAATGTCTCTTGTGGGGGAATCAGTTGAATAACACAAACAATCTACCCAGATGGATTTCTCTTGTCACCAATTTCTCACCAATATCATTTTGGGATGTACGGGGAACAATAGGGATGACAGGATTTGAACCTGCGACATTTTGTACCCAAAACAAATGCGCTACCAAACTGCGCTACATCCCTATTGGTCTCGATCTCCGACTGGCATTCTCGGTATTGAGACGCGTGATCCAAGTAATTATAACTGATAGCCACAGAACTTGACTACCCACTTAAGAAGTAACCATGTCCCGAGAGGATGTCGCCTCCGAATCATTCCCAGACCGGAAGAATCCGATTCCCTTACTGGGGTTGGTCGTGGTAAAAATACTGGAAGAGACACATCATCTTCCTAGTCGATTGAAAAACGAAGGAGAATTCACAATGCAAGATGTAAAAATTTATCTTTCCACGGCCCCCGTGTTGGCTACGATATGGTTTGGGCTGCTAGCCGGTTTACTAATAGAAATAAATCGATTCTTTCCAGATGCCTTGATATTTCCATTTCTCTAGTCGGGGGGAGGCGGGGGTTGAGCAAAACAAAAGTAAGGTGGGAGAAATAGATCGATTTCCGTGAGGGGAGCAGTGAGCGATCCATTCATTACTGGAAATCGATAAATCGGGAATTCTATTAATGATTTATTACTGAGACGGTATCTTCCCATCCACTCCTCCCCCATTTCCTTCACTTATTTCAATGAATCCTATGGCTAAAAGTAGAGATGCGAGAGTAACTATTGCTTTGGAATGCACAAGTTGCACCCGAAAAGGGACTGACGACAAATCTCTAGGTATTTTTCGATATACTACGCGTAAGAATCGTCGCAATACACCTACTTGATTGGAATCGAGGAGATACTGTCCCTGCTGCTACAAACATACCATTCACAAAGAGTCGAAGAAATAAGTGATCTGTTTCTAATCAACTGGAAAATAATCAATAGTTTTCGGAAATGTCATGAAAGGTATCACGAATAAATCTAAGCAGTCTTCGCGTAGACGTTCTCCATCCATCCGATCCGACGAGATTATTGACTACAGAAATATAAGTTTACTCCGTCGATTTGTAAGTGAACAGGGAAGGATTTCACCCAGATGAATGAGTAGGTTGACCCCGAAACAACAGCACTCAATAGCTGTCGCAATCAAAAGAGCTCGTATTTTAGCTTTGCCACCGTTCTCGAATAACGAGAATTAGACCTTGCATTGCTAGCGACTAGACAATTAAGTTCTAGTTTGAAAGATTTGGCATTCAACCGACTACTCGATCCTATTAACCCTAAATGGAGAAATGAATAGGAGTCGGAACCAATACTCCGGGTGGAATATTTGTAGTTTACTACCGTCCGTTCCGCCTCTCCGGGAGACAATATCCGGAGAGGTTTCTTATTTTCAACCAGTAGATTCGTATACTGGTAGTTGTGCAATCTCGGAAAAACAGTGAGTATCTAGGATAGCTATCTATGCAGGTATTTTGCGATTCAGATAAACTCGATTTTCATATAAATTGTGAATCATCCTATTATGAGAAATTCCATTCCCTCGTGCTGCTGCATTGATCCGGGCAATCCGTAAGCGACAAATTTCTCTCTTTCGATTACTCCTATCTCGATAAGCAGAAGCCAATGCTTTCATTTCCTGTTGATTCGCCGTTCTAAATAGCTTTGAATGAGCTCCCCTAAATCCAGATGTAATTTCAGGAATACTTTTGCGACGTTTCCGAGCCACAGATCCGCGTTTTACCCTAGTCGTTGAGTGTTTACCCTCACAAAATATCAAAATTATTCTTTGGGGACTCTGTCTGTCACACTGGTGATACAACCCCCCCCCCCCCCCTTCAGTCCCGAATGAATCCCACCTCTCTCATATCATCGGAACCGTCTGGATGCATCCTTCTAGCAAGAAGACGGAATTGCTAAGTGTAGATCTGGTGGCATGCACGGTCGCGGTGGCACACCAAAACTCTCAATTCCCGCACTCCTGATATCCGAATTATTCGGATTAGTAGGATCAGAAATAGTTGAAATAGAATCTGAATCTGGTCACTTAATTCTTTTGAAAGAACAATTCCCGCAAGAGACTTTCCTATCTGACGTAGAAAATAATGATTCCAATGGCTTTTGCTACCTTAACCTTCCCGTCCACAAATCCCCGAGATCAGATGCCTCTTGATAAAGAAGTTGCACCAGAGGGAGTTATGGATTCCAAAGTTTCCGTAGTATCTTCCTCGACAGTTGGGTCCTTCCTATACACCGGAGCCTATGATTTCCCGATGACGGGGGAAATGGAATTACTGTTGGTAAGTCGTATAGTTTCCAATCCCCGGCTCCACTCAAGACTTGAGAGATCAGGTAAAGAGTTTCATCCTAGAAAGACTTATTTGTATAGTAACGGTATTTCACTTCGGTAGTTGGCTGGATGGTTGACCCAAAGCAAAGCTACCGCCATTGCAGGGATTCCAGCAGAGATATGGGAATCGATATCCTCATCCCCACGTCGCTTAGTGATTTTTTTAGTATCACTGATAAGTTGCTTCTCATCTCACACTAAGATGATTGGATTTGCACCAATCAGAACTATGAATTTTCGTCTCTCAGTAAAGGATATAGATGAAGGATCTTTGCCTAATTACAGTGAAGGGATCTTGCTGCGACACCGACCCCCCAATATCATTTGGTTTACGATTCAAACGTGTCGCACATACACCCTGGTACATACCCCTCTGCGTTGGGGGCACCCCCGAAGGGCAGGGGATTTTGTTCCAATCTCCATTGGTTGTCTTGCGTTCCTAATAAGTTGTTGATTGGTTGGCATATCCAAAAGATGCAGGGTTTTGGGGTTCGGACTATTCCTAACCATGGAGGACACCTCAATCATTGAGTTGGTAGAATCCTTATCTCCCGGGCAACCTCATATAGAAAATATGGGAGATGGAATAAGTGGTGGAGATAGCGGTGATTCACACAAGTCATAAACCTGGGAGAGGGAGGAATTGGGTGTTGCTCCTCCCCCCCCCCCCCCGCAAATCAATATTCGTGAATGACATTTGGTAAATACCCACACCCAAATAGTATCGATTCCTAAAGTACCGGAATGTAGGGATCTCCCCTGTTCATATCGGGAGACTCCTCGTGAGTCCCGGACATTCCCCACCAAGCAGTAGAAGTTACTAAATTAATCTTGAATCTGGAGAGTTTTCTGATGCTACGGGATCTACAATACCATGATTTTCGGCTTCTTTCGCTGACGTAAAAACGTCTCTTTCCATGTCTTCGGAGATCATCCATAAAGGTTTGCCGGTTCTTTATACATGAACCCTAGTAATACAATCACAAGGTTTCGATACTTCTTCTGCTTCCATAATACATTCACCCGCCTGTCCATCATAATGGGAACTCGCAGGTTGATGAATCATAACCCTGATTCAGTATCGTTGCAATTCAATCCGAAGACAACCGTACGGGCAGCTCCTTCTGCATACGGCTCCGTGTCTGACTACCAAATATTTTGCAAGTGGAAGAATCCCAATTCCAGAAATCGGGTGGGGTTCTTATCTCTTATCCAGAGCCAGCTTCTTAGAAATTACATATACCACCCTTTCTTACCAGAAGTACTATGGTGGTTCCGTTGCTTCATCCCTTCCAGCAATCCCAAGGTTTTATATGGATATTCTCTACGGGAGATAGAATCAAGATCCTTCGATTCGGGATAAATTGTAGGGATTCATCCCTCACCCCAGGATTTCTGCGACGCTAGAGTAGATGCACTTACTGGTGGTGAATCCCTACCGAAGAATTTCCTGACTCACTTCACTATCTCGGTGCTTCACTACTTCGGTCCTTGCACACATACCTAGAATTCCACCAAGTTTTAAGTGCCATGCTATTATTACCGCAATCGGGCGGAGGCATAGTTTCGACCCATACAAATCATTGGCGCCAAGCGTGAGGCAGTGCTATACGTTTGGTTATCTCTCCTCCGGTTGAAATGGAAGATCCCATTGAAGCGGCTAATCCCATGCAAATGGTATGTGCATCCGGTACAACAAATTGCGTAGCATCATAAACAGATATTCCTGATAATACTGCCCCACCGGGAAAGTTTGTATACAAATACGTATCCTTGGTTTCGTCCTCCCCATTCAAGTACATCATGATACCAATCGGTTGATTTGCAATCTCGTCATCCACTTGCTGACCCAAAAAAAGAAGCCTCTCTCGATAGAGACGGTTGATCAGGATAGGTCTCCGCGCCCCCCTCCTCCGGAACCGTACGAGCATCGTTAGAAGCATACGGCTCCAGTGGTTCCGGTATACCAGCATGGGTCCGGTACGAGAAGGAGCAAAACAGGTTCTACATCCCTTAGGAAGAGATACTTCATGTATCACCGTTAATGAAAACCTCTTTCACCCTCCCAATCTAATCCATTTTCCAGTATTCCATTTATGGTTCAGGTTCGTCTCTTCGGTCTCCCAAACATCTTGAACCATATCTCAATTGGTGGGGGGGGGGGGTACACCCCCCCCTCCCACCAATGTTTTCTTGTTCATAATTGAGTCCCTCTCAAAAGAATCTTTAGGCTCATTTTCTACTTCGGGGAGATATAAATCCGATCATTATTTGTACATGTAGAACAAATAGTTTCATTTCCTCTTTCCCCACTCCATCTTTCAGATCCCGCACCCCACCCCGACTCACTGACTAATTCAAGTCCCATTCAATCTTGTGGTTATCCTTGTCATCATCGACTCGCGGGATTTAGCGACCGAAGCCTGGCGAATCTGTTAGTTCCAACTAGCCATGGATTCCGACGATTGATGGATCTTTTATCGAATCTTTCGTTCCAGTCTCACGCGTTCGACTACCAAAGAATCAGTCTGAGTGAGATAGAGACACATCGCTCGGATGAGAAATGATGGGGAGTAGCTCCATACAACTCGATATGTCTAACGAGTCGCACTATACGTCAATCCGAACCGCATCCTCTTCCCCAGGTAGACGAAAGGGCACCTTCGGAACACCAATTGGCATACGAAACCGGTAGTAAGTTGTAGTTGTCTCTTAAACGAAAGCGTAACACCCGATGGAAGTGGAGGCTTGTGTTGTATTATAACATGTCTAGTCGGAATGAATTTGCATCTCTTGAGGCGTCTACTCGTGGAATCCGTGGTACATAGCCGAGGGATCCGAGATCTGATTGGTGGTGGAATATTTCCCGCGAGATAGATGGGACCAATCTCTACGTTGTTGCGTAAAAGATGTAAATGCTAAAATATCTATGTCTTTCCCTCCGCTAGGAGGGGGGGATTCTCGGCTCCCCACACCGATACGTCCGCCTATACACCAATGTATTTACACGTATCATTCCAAGTGGGATCTCCATTCAGGATTGAAGAGAGTCTCTTCCACTTCTTTATAGCGCAGGCTTCCGACGCGAGAAAGTCACGTAGTGTCCATTCATTTTCAACAAAGGGGTTTCCAACGGGTTTGCCTCGGTATCGCGTTCATACTGTTGTACTAAATGATCCCGGTCGCTTAATTTCTGTACATCTAATGCATACGGCTCCGGTCTCTGGTTGGGCTGGTTCAATGGCTCTGTATGAATTAGCGGTTTTCGACCCATCTGATCCTGTTCTTGATCCGATGCGGAGACAGGGTATGTTCGTCATCCCATTCATGACCCGTATCGGAATAACGAAGTCATGGGGGGGTTGGAGCATTACCGGAGATACCGTAACTGACGCAGGTATCTGGAGTTATGAAGGTGTAGCTGCAGCTCATATTATCCCATCCGGTTTATTATTTCTAGCTGCTATCCGGCATCGGGTCCATTGGGACCTGGATTTGTTTCGCGACGAACGCACGGGAAAACCATCCCTCGATCTACCCAAAATTTTTGGAATTCATTCATTCTTATCAGGAGTACTTCGCTTTGCTTTTGGAGCATTTCACGTAACTGGTTTATTTGGGCCCGGTATCTGGGTATCGGACCCCTATGGATTAACCGGTAAAGTACAACCTGTGGATCCGGCTCGGGGAGCTGAGGGTTTCGATCCCTTCACTCCGGGAGGAATAGCTTCTCACCATATCGCAGCAGGTATTTTAGGTATACTAGCCGGTCCATTTCATCCTAGTGTTCGTCCCCCCCAACGGTTATACAAGGCCCTACGCATGGGGAATGTTGAAACCGTTTCGTCCAGCAGTATCGCTGCCGTTTCCTTCGCCGCCTTCGTAGTTTCTGGGACTATGTGGTACGGCTCCGCCGCCACTCCAATCGAGTTATTTGGTCCCACCCGTTACCAATGGGATCAGGGATATTTTCAGCAAGAGATAGATCGGCGGATCCGTGCTAGCAAAGCTGAAAATTCTGGTTTATCGGAAGCGTGGTCCAAAATTCCCGAGAAATCAGCTTTTCATGATTATATTGGTAATAACCCAGCCAAGGGTGGATTGTTCAGAGCAGGTGCTATGGACAACGGTGACGGAATAGCTGTCGGTTGGTTAGGGCACGCCGTCTTCAAGGATAAGGAAGGTCATGAGTTACTTGTGCGCCGTATGCCCACCTTCTTCGAGACATTCCCGGTGGTCCTGGTCGACGGGGAAGGCATCGTAAGGGCGGATGTTCCATTCAGACGGGCGGAATCAAAATACAGTGTTGAACAAGTAGGTGTAACTGTCGAATCTCATGGTGGTGAACTAGATGGAACTAGTTTCAGCGACCCCGCTACGGTGAAGAAATATGCTAGACGTGCCTAATCAGGCGAGATCTCTGAATTTGATCGTGCCACTTTGAAATCGGACGGTGTCTTTCGTAGTAGTCCTCGAGGTCGGTTTACTTTTGGTCATGCCACGCCTGCTCTTATTCTCTTCCTCGGACACATCTGGCACGGTGCTAGAACCTTGTTCAGAGACGTGTTCGCCGGTATCGATCCCGACTTAGATTCTCAAGTCGAATTTGGAGCATTCCAGAAGTTGGGGGATCCAAGTACCAAGAGACGAATCGTTTGAGAGATCTTCTCTTTGTCCATCCCAATTCCCAGATTCGGGTATTTAATCAATGAAATTATTTGTAGCAACCACTCCCTATCGCAGATACACCCAGGTAATTTAACCACTTGGTCCGGTTGAGTGGTTCGGGCCTGGGGGGAAGGAAGTTAGTGGGTGCCGTTGGAGAAACACGAAGAAAATACTAAGGAATTTACAAATTAGTGCGAAAGTCATCCCCGAAATCCCATTCCACGACCGAATCCACGGAAGCATTGGTTTATACATTTCTACCGGTAGCCACTCTAGGTATAATATTTTTTGCCATATTCTTCCGAGAGCCACCCAGGATCCTTAGTAAGGGGAAGAAATGATACTTAACTTCCTGGAGAAACAGCTATCTCTCCCGCGCGAGTATCCCTCTTCCACGAGCGGAAGCGCCAGAAGCACCAAAAGCACAGGGAGGGGGGGAGAATAAGAGACCTTCCTTCGTTACTATAGGAAGGTCCCCCAGTCTAATCAGTCCTCATGTTCTTCGAAGGGATCTCTAAGCTCCGCGGAGGGTTGACCAGAAGCGGTATACAAAGCATAGCCGGTAAAACTGACGGGTGGGCGAGATATAGAGATAGCGACCAGAGTTGCAGTTTCCGTTGCTAGGTAATCCAAAACAGTGATGGTTCGTTTTCAGTATAATAGCATATAAAGTTATCAACTCTCAATCAATCGAATAAGTTATACGGCTACGAAGATTATCGATGACACCCCAAAAGGCAAACCTAAGATTAGTGGTTTGGGAATCTCTTTAAAACCACTCAATTCGGAATATGGTAAAGTTGCTCCTGGTTGGGGGACTACTCTCCCGATGGGATTCTTCATGGCTCTATTTGCAGTATTCCCAGTCACCATCCCGGAAATATATAACTCCTCCGTCTTACTGGATGGTATCCCGATAAGTTGGTAAAAAAAGACCGGATTGTTATTCCGAGCTCCCCCAGCCATCATAGCTGGGGAGCGGTAGGAAATCCCTCCCGCGGAGGGGTAGTTGAACCGCGTAACTCAAACTTCCAAGGATCTTGATAATACGGGTGTGTGACTCGTTACAGTCAATCTGGTTCAATAGATAGACGATCTATTTCCTATAGGGGAGGTATTATTATCTTGCTGGATAGCGGTCGGGTGATTAGCATCCAAAGCGCAAGGGTTAATATATTAATCAATAATGTCTGAACTATGATTAATTCGTATGAATCTACCACTCAGACTTCGCCACAGGATTGTCACCCAACGTCGAATAGAAGATCCAACCTCTTATTTATAAACCGAGGTAGCTATTAATCATATGTTTGATATAACACTTCCGTATTTGAGAATTGAGAATAACTACTCATACTTGATTGCGTCTCTGCTTCGAAACACTAACCGCTTCGTTCCACAAGATGTTAACGAGGAAGAATTGCCACCCATTCAATCTTCGTACCTAGTAATGAGGGGATTCGTCGGAGTGTAGTGGGGATCTAAGGTTCACAGATATCCAGATATTGACATTGAAACGATAGAAACTCTATCCATTTATTTATCTCGGTTATTCCCCCGGATAAACCTAACGATAAGACGAAGAGATTCCTCGAGACGCTGGAGTCCTTATTTCCTCCCATGGCCAAAAGCCGACACGAGATTAAAGCAAAATTCCGACGGAATCTTTCACTAGTCAACTCACCTTCTCCTTCCCACGGATCGGAATGTGTCCGATCAATATATTTCGCCACACGAAGTGATTAGTAGTAGAACGGAGGGTTACTCAGACGTTTTCGTTTAAGCCGTATGAGGTTGAATACTCACGTACAGTTTGTATGGGGGGGGGTCGTAGAAGCCCGCCTATCTTGATAAAGTATACGATTGGTTCGAAGAGTGTCTTGAGATTTAGGCGATTGCTGATGACATTACCAGTAAATATGTTCCTCCTCATGTGAACATTTTTCATCGCTTGGGGGGAATCACATCGACTCGTTTTTTGGTTCAGGTAGCTACTGGTTCCGCCACGACTTCTCACTATCGTCCGACCGTTACAGAAGCTTTTTCCTCAGTTCAATATATAATGACCGAAGTGAATTCTGGATGGCTAATTCGATCTGTTCATTGATGGTCAGCAAGTACGACGGTTTCAATGATGATTCCACACGTATTTCGTGTCTATCTCACAGGAGGGTTCAAAAAACCTCGTGAATTAACTTGGGTTACTGGTGTAATTCTAGCCGTACCAACTGTATCTTCTGGTGTAACCGGATATTCCTTGCCTCGGGACCAAATCGGTTACTGGGCAGTTAAGATTGTAACCGGCGTACCGGAAGCCATTCCTCTAATAGGATCTCCGTTGGTGGAGCTACTACGAGGAAGTGTTAGTGTAGGTCAATCTACATTGACTCGTTTCTATAGTTCACACACTTTCGTCTCACCGCCTCTCACAGCTGTTTCTATGCTAATGCACTTCCCGATGATCCGTAAACAAGGCATTTCGGGTCCCTTGTAATGAAAATCTATAATCCAGCGGATGGGTGGTATTGATTGATCTATCCGCGGGAGGACCCCAATCTACAAGATGAGGGGTTATTTTTTCCTTGCCACTAGTCTTTCTCACCAAGAGAAATAGAAGACTCCTTAGTGGACCGAATTCCTATCTCGAATTGTCGAGGGAAATGAATTGAAGTGTCTGGAGGCGGAAGATCGGATTATGGGAGTGTGTGACTTGTATCGAAACATAGGCTATGCAGATCTTATACCGAATGCTGCCACACTAAAGTATGTGTCTCCGCTCCAACTCTCCCCAACCTCATAATTGGGGTTTAAAACTTGGATATGAAAACACTTCCCTTCCTATGAGGTGTTTTGGGGAATGCTTCCTATGGTCGAACTCATCCTTAAGGCTCCGTCTAATCCCATGCATACCCGAGTCACAGGCAGTTTCACCCCTTCAAACATATGGTTTTCAAAATGCATCCACTTCCTCTGCATTTGGTACGATGCGGAGAAACAACCGTCGGAGTAAGAGAACGATCCGGGGGAAGAGGAAGCCGAAGTTGTAACAAGTTAAGATCCCGCACAGGTACTGTTTCTCAAGAGTCTCGTATCTGTGGGTAGATACGACGCGTGTGTGGGATACGAGATCATCCAAGAAGCTTCTTGAGGAGAAATTTCTTAAGCTCACTCGGATAATAAGCTATTCCGTAGAATAACTCTCCGTTTTTCAAGGGTTCTCGCTTCGGGAAGTATCAGAGATTATTATGAAGTTACGACTCCTCCGGTTCCCCACTGGAATTTGTAAACGGAAATATTCGAGGATTTGCTTGAGCCGGCTGATAAGAAATCTCCACGTCCGATTCTACCGGGGGAGTGAGAAGTCTATCCCAATAACAAAAAAACCTGACCCGAGTGATCCTGTTTTAAGAGCAAAACTAGCCAAGGGTATGGGACACAACTACTACGGAGAACCTGCTTGGCCCAACGATCTCTTATATATATTTCCCGTAGTAATCTTAGGAACCATTGCATGTACCGTAGGTTTGGCAGTTCTAGAACCATCGATGATCGGTGAACCAGCGAATCCCTTTGCAACTCCCCTAGAGATACTACCCGAGTGGTATTTCTTTCCCGTGTTTCAAATACTCCGTACAGTTCCTAATAAATCATTGGGTGTCCCTTTGATGGCGTCGGTACCGGCAGGTTCGTTGACCGTGCCTTTTCTCGAGAATGTGAATAAATTTCAGAATCCATTTCGACGTTCAGTAGCTACAACGGTTTCTCCGATTGGTACTGCAGTAGCTATTCGGTTAGGCATCGGAGCAGCTTTACCCATCGATGGATCTTCAACTTTGGGACTATTTTAGGATCGATCTGGCACCAAAAAAAAGCCGATCCTCCATGTGGTAAATAGTCGATCTGGGGTTGGATCGTTTCGATCCAAGACCCCCCCAGATCCAGTCAGATAACTAACTGTCCCCTCCTCCCGTGGCGTGATAAACAAACAAAGTTAACTCGTCTACCCCGATTCTTACCGATACCGATCCTCCACTGGTTTCGGTTTACCCCCTAAGGGTTAGAATGAGGAATGGGTTGGGAACTAGGTAAAATATATTTGAGTATTTACCCATCTTTTTTCCAATCAACATACGATTTGTTCTTGGGTAATTCTATATCGAAACGTTCCCATAAAGTTTTCAATACTTAATCTACAGATTTTCTTCCAAAGTTCTTGATTTTCTCTAAATCTTCCTGACTGTAATTCAGTGGGTCCCAGATCGTACGTATACCAACTCGTTTAAGACAGTTATAAGTCTTAACAGGCAATTCTAGTTGATCAATGAATGTATGTTTAAGCACAAACTCTCGCGTCGATTCATCCATATCGTTTGGAGGATAAGAAAAGTCCGTCGGATTGGAAGAATCCTCGCCACCTCCAGTAGAAGAAGTATTATTTTCCCCCATATGTGGAAAAGGAATGAATAAATTTGTTGAATTTCTAGACGCTTCGCAAGGTGCCTCATTCGGAGTCAAACCACCATTGGTCCATATCTCCATGAATGGTATTTCTTGTATCTCTCTACCATTTCCAAATAGGTGAATGCTATGATTTACATTTCAAACAGACATAGATACAGCATCAATGGGAAATTCCCCATCTTCACACAGCTTCGGATCTTGTACGCAATATCCACGACCCCTCCCGATCTTCGACTCTACATTCACGGACATTGATTGGGTAGTGGTAGCTATATGTTGCGACTCATCAATCGCTTTAACAGACGGCGGGAATGATATGTCACCAGCTGTCACCTTCTTAGGACCATGAATCGATGGAAATGCTTTTTAAACATCATTAGAATCGCTTTGAGGTACAATTTCTTTCAAATTAACTGAAATGTCGTGTATTGTTTCTCAAATGCCCGTTATTGTGGAATACTCATGCTTCATGCCTTCGGATTTCGCATGTGTTATACTCGTTCCCTCCACCTCTCCAGGTAAAGCTCTACACATAGCGATTCCCACAGTATTAACTTGGCCTCTCTTGGGGGGAGGTATAACAAGACAACCATAATGAAGACGCTTACTTTCCATCCTGGATTCAATGCATTTCCATTGAATCGCCTGAGTAGAGATTGGTATTTCATCTTGAATCGTAATTGGGTCCCTCTTTATTCAAAGCAGTTGATAGTCGGAAACTAGACACGCCTTTTCTTGGGGGGTCTACATCCATTATGCGGCATCGGGGTCACATCACGCACGAAACTGAGAATTATACCACTTCTACGAATAGCCCTCGAAGCCGTATCTCTTCCCGGTCCGGGTCCGCTTATCATTACTTCCGCCTGCTTCATACCCTGATCAATCGAAGTACGAATGGCACCTTCCGTCGCAGTCTGAGCAGCAAATGGTGTACCTTTCCTCGCACCCCTGAATCCGCATACACCAGCGGAACACCACGAAACGACTTGTCCTCAAACATCCGTAGCGGTAACAATGGTATTATTAAAACTTGCTTGAATGTGTGTAACTCCTTTTGGTATTCTACGTTTTCCCTTTCGTGAACGAATCCTTTTCGTGCTGCTTGGCATAACTTACTAATTATCTGCGACAAACGAACTACAACTAGGTAATATTTCTCCTCCTATCTAGTCCCGTATTCCATTTATTATCCTTGCTTCTGCTTGTGCTTCGGATTGGAACGGATTACCATGATTCGTCTTCGTCTACGAATCAGTCGACGTTTCTCACGTATCTTACGAACGGGAGCACGAATTTTCATATCTATAACCCCGAATCTGGTGAATCTTATGAAAGATTAGACAAGCCCTATTTCCCTCGTCCTTCGATCCCGAATGATTGTGTGAATGATTATAAATAAATGACTTTTCGGTAGCAGAAGTTGCTACTAAGTGCCATTCGCTTGTCTATTCCTGAGACGATAAGTGATGCAGCCTTTAGTAAGATCATAGGGACTCAATTGGACCCTCACTCTATCCCCTGGTAGTATTCTTATGTAGTTACGTCGGATTCTTCCCGATATATGAGTTAAGACTTGGCATCCATTATCCGAACATACTCAAGACATGGCATTAGGAAGCGATTCCGTGACTGTACCTTCCACGTCAATCAGATTTTGTTTCACCACCATTTGGAAGAGATACCCCCCCTGTATCACTAACGGATCCTGTCAAGAATGATACTAGTTTATTCCCCACTCCTAGTAATTTTAGGAAGAAGTGGTAGCAGATTTATACGGTAACTGCATTAACTACCAAATGTAACACAGGATTTCCCCCCCAATTTCCCTTCGTCGGGCCTCTCGATCCGTCATAAGTCCTTGAGATGTTGGTAGAATTACAATTCCCATGCCGCCTAATACTTTCGGAATTCCTCGATGGTCAAAATAGATTCTCAAGCCAGGTTTGCTGATACGTTTGAGAGTTGTGACACATGGTTTTCTCCCTCTGCCTTAATATTTCAAGGTCACATCCAGAAAATCCTTCATTTTTTCTCTATGTTCCGCAGTATCTTTCACAGAACCCTCCTCCAATAAGATTCGTGCAATACCTCTAGTAATACCAGTGGCAGGTAGTTGGACTGTCGCCTTTCTCCTTGCATTCGCATTTCACGGGGGAGTAATCATGGTAGAAATGGTATCGTTACTCGTGAAATATCAATCATCAGTTATTGAGTCTAGGATGAATCCTAATCTTTCTGCTATCACTACCTCACTACCGACCCCATCGGGGGTATATTGTTCGTGTCAATATCCTACACCGAATTCCCATCCCTCAATAAGAGTTTTTAGGTTATAGGTAGATTCCGTTGTTGACGCTGCTGCTACTATTGCTACCGAGTCGAAAGAGAATCGGGATGTAGCTGGCGGGAGAGATTCCGCCCCCCCCCACCCCATGTTACCAATCTCCCCCCCCCCCTTTCTACATTTTGCTTCTCCGAACTACCCGAAGATTCCGGATTCTTGAAGGAGTATATATTCCCCCGTGGAAATGGAAAAAAGTATGTCCCAGTCGAAGAGTGACTCCCCATTCCCACGTATTCCATTCCCTATTTTCTATAATACTTCAGGGGCCAGTGAGACTATTTTTGCAAAATCATATTCCCTTAATTCCCTAGCTACTGGACCGAAGACTCTAGTTCCTCTAGGATTTCCCTCTTGGTTGATAACGACTGCCGCGTTGTCACCAAACCCCGAAATAATTCCATTGTCACGTTTGATCTCTCTACGGGTACATACCACCACTACTCTAACTACTTCCGATCTCTTCAGAGACATGTTGGGTACCGCTTCTTTAATCACACCTGTAGTAGTACCACCAGTTCCTGCGTATCTACGATTACTGGTCCCTAGCACCCGAATACACATCGATTTCCTAGCCCCGCTGTTGTCTGCTACATTTAGGTAACTCTGAGGTTGAATCATTTCTTAATTGGTAGGGGGAAAAAATAGATCTATTCACTCATTTGCAGGTGAATAGCTACCCGTATGTATTTTCCATTCATCCCATCTTTCTTCGGGATAGGGGGAAACCCTCAATCTCCATGTTCCCTGTATCGGTTGGAAATGCCTTTCCCACACCATCAAATTGCTAAGTGAGGGGGAAATAAAAATAGAAATAAATCTCTATCTGATTCCACCCTCCCTTCCTACTCCCCCCAAAAATCATAATTCCGTAGCGGTCACCACTTGGGTACGTACAGGCATTTTATGCGCAGCTATTCGCATAGCAGTTCGAGCTATGTTTCCCGATACTCCACTTATTTCATGAGGTATTCGACCCGGTTTAACCACAGATACCCAATATTCCGGAGATCCCTTACCTGATCCCATACGTGTTTCCGCAGGTCTCATAGTGATTGGTTTATCGGGAAAGACGCGTATCCATAACTTACCACCCCGCCGGGCATAACGCGTTATTGCTCTCCTCCCCGCCTCTATCTGTCTAGACGTGACCCACGAAGGTTCGAGGGCCTGTGAGGCAAACTTTCCAAAAGAAACACGATTCCCACGAGTGGAAATTCCTTTCAGTCTTCCTCTATGTTGTTTACGAAATTTGGATCGTTTGGGGTCACAGTCGATAGCGGTGAAATCATTCCGTCTCTCATACAGAACCGGACGTGAAAGTTTTCCCTCACCCGGCTCCTCATGAATTCAGTACCGTTTCCCCCTGTTTTGGAGATCTTTCAATTCTGGGAAGAGACAAAGTAGGAAATTTTGCGTCAGTACCAAAATGATTTTTGTCTTTTTGCTCATTTACCTACCCCCCTCCGTATGATTCTCCCATTCATAGCAGTTAGGATATTAGTCGGTAATACAACCACGGGCGGAAATCGACTCGATCTCTCATCTTCATCAGAATTTGCTATTTCATATCTCAATTCGATGAGGAGTGGGTTTCCCCCGCCATCCCATCCGCCGAATCGCTGATAGTGAAACAATCGATCGACTCGGAAGGTTCCATCGTTTCCGTAGTTCCCCTCCATAAACGCTTGGGTTATCTCTCTGCAGCGGAGCCTCTCAGTTGCCAAATAAGTACTTATTGTGAGTCATCTCCATTAGTGTTCATTGACTCGAGGCTCCCCCCCCTCCCCCCCCCCGCATCGGAAAAGACTTAGTCGGTATTTCCAAGACCGCGTCTCCATCATGCTATACCACACTGCTTCCCGAGAGTCGAGTCGTTAACCATACGATCGCACGAGATTATTGATTACTTCTTGTTTCTGTTTCCCCCCAGATCACCCAAGAATCAATATAATTTTCCGCTTCACTGGAAAGATTTCCCTTCCCGAGGACAAAGACTTTGCGTTGATACGGCTACGAACCCCAGCTGACATTCCAGTTATTAGCAGTGGGGATCCACCTACCAATCCGTCTTATCTATAAACAGAGGAACTTCATTCGGTCGAGTCGCACACTAAGCGTAGCAGAAATTTATCGAGACGTTACTGTATGCTCCCCTCCCCCTATGGAATTGGAATAGAATAAGCCTGCGGATCCTGGCACCACAAAGTAATCATGTATCCCAATATCTATTAAGTATTTTCAACTCCCCAAGAGAGTAGGAGAGGAGGGAACGGGAGGGGTGGGGGGTCGGAAAGTAGGAATAATTATCCCATATCCCGGAATACCCGAATCTTTATGCCTAAAACCCCATAGATGGTTTGAGCTGGGTGGTAGCAATAACCAATACGAGCCCTGATAGTTTGGAGGGGGACTCTACCTTCTCTGGCCCACTCAATGCGAGCCATTTCATTACCATTGAGACGCCCCGCTATTTGTATCCTAACGCCCCCACTATTAGTTTCTCTAATTAGTTCAATAGCTTTTTTCATAGTCCTACGGAAAGCTACTCTATTCTCTGATTGTGGAGCAATATGTTCCGCCGGAATTCTCGGTTCGCCATACGGCTGGAGGATATTATTCGGGATTATTTGAAGCTTCCGATTCCCAAAACCTAATGATTCTTCCATATTCGCTTTCAATTGGTCGATTCCCAGGCTACGTCCCTCAATCAATAGATCTGGAAATCCCGTATGAATTTCTATCTGAATTAGGTCCGTCTTCCGGTAGATCTCTATATGTGCAATTCCCCCATAATTTGAGGAATCCCTTATATGCTTCCGTACATACTCCCTAACGCAAGTACGTATTCTCTCATCTTCCTCGGGGAATCTCGGATAATCTTTTGGTTGCGCGAACCAGTGGGAGTAATGCCTCTGATTTATGCCAAGTCAAAAACCAAGTGGATGAATCTTTTGCCCCGTAGATGTTTTCCTGTATTTCAATACCAATATCTACCCGGTATATATATATATATACACATATATATGTATATATATATACATACAACCCCTCCCCCACTTCTACTTGTCAATATGTAGTTAGTATCGGCTCTACCTTTTGCTCTTCATTTTAGTAATCACGTGACAGGTAGGTTTTCTGATTGGGTAACCACGTCCCTGAGCCCTGGGTCGAAATCTCTTCAGACTGGTACCGTTATCCACTCAGGCTTCGCTGATGAACGAATTAGATTTAGTCAATCCATAATTGTTATTAGCATTTGCGGCTGCGGAAAGGATCAATTGCAATATGGGGTGACATGCTCTGCGAGGCATAAATTCGAGTAGTACAAGGGCTTGTTCATACGAACAATTCCGAATCTGATTAATGACTCGTCGTACTTTTGTAGACGACATATTAACACGTCTGGACGAAGCTTGCGCCTCCTTTACCTCTGATTCTTTCTCGGTTCCCATGAAATATGATTCCCCAATTATCGACGAGATTTTTTATCGCTTCTGGCATGTCCCCGGAAACTCCGGGTAGGTACAAATTCACCCAGTTTGTGACCCACCATACGGTCAGTTATATAAATGGGTAGATGCTCCCGCCCATCGTAAACAGCAATGGTATGACCGATCATGATAGGAACTATTGCGGAAGCACGAGACCAGGTTATTATTATCTTTTTCTCCTTCCGGATATTGAGAATTTCGATTCTTCTTACTGGATCATTAGCTACAAAAGGACCCTTCTTGAGTGGACGTGCCATAGTTAATTACCCTCCACCCAGTCTTTCTACCAATTAATTACTTTTACGGCGGCGAAGGATGAACGGATTGCTGTATCTACCGCTTTCCCGACTCCTCATTCCGAGTGCCGTACAACCCCATGGAGTTAATGGCTTCTTCCTACCGATGGGTGTTCTGCCTTCCCCCCCCCCATGCGGATGATCGACGGGATTCATAGCTGTACCCCTCACTTTTGGACGTTTACCTAACCACCGCGTAGATCCAGCCTTTCCCGAACCCTCATTATTGATGTCGACGTTTCCGACTCGTCCCGCAGTAGCTAAACAATTCTGAGATACTGAACGAACCTCGCCGGGGGGTAATCTTAATGTAGCCAATCAACCTTCCTTTGCAATCACTTTTGCCGTAGCACCAGCCGCTCTAACTAATCATCCACCTCTCCCGGGTATTACTTCTACGTTATGTATGACCGTACCTAGAGGTATCTTGGTTGAAGTAGACCCTTTACTCCCCAGTATTCGGGATAGAATCTCTTCCCAAACTGTACGAGCCCTTTTCAAAGCATACAGCTTTCCGGATACAGAAGGCGATATCCTCGCCGGATGTCGCCAACGAGAAATGAAAGTACCAGTTCTAGGGTAAACTCGCATATCCAGCTTTTTCTACACCCTCGGGTTCTCCACCGGCATCTGGCTTCTGTCTCGCAACTCATTCAGCAACAGAATCAATGAATTCAGTCATTCACGCCAACATCATTTGATGTTCTAGATAACTTAGGAGACATTTTCAATACCGGGATTGAGTCCCCCCGGGAGACTCATTCTCACTCCGCTTCGTGGCTTCGATTCTGCCTTTGACCGTCATACCGAACGCGGCGAGTGACCCGTTTCCTCTGCCTTTCGGCCACACCGAACAGAGGATGCCCCTTTGATTTCTTGTCCCTGTTCGAGACCATCCAGTTCTCTCCATATTATCCTACCTCTGCAGGTTAATAGCTATTTGATACTATTACACCTGACCACCCGCTATTGTCCCTCCTCGGTTTCCCTATCGAAGTCCACCTCGGAAGATCCAAGAATCTCGAGTCTAGTGTTGGGTTTATGGA
>NW_028239498.1:0-54715 GCF_047967505.1 Dipteris shenzhenensis | reverse complement strand
TCTCGAATCGAGGAGGTATTTCGAGTGCTCATTTGGGAGATAAGCAAATCAATTGAATGTGAATCTTTAGTGGTAGAGAGAATAAATCTTTGATAAATCTTTTAGTATATAAGGGTTCGATCTGAATAAGGGTACGAGACCTTCTGCCCCGAGGAAGTATTTCGAGTGCTCATTTGGGAGATAAGCAAATCAATTGAATGTGAATCTTTAGTGGTAGAGAGGATAAATCTTTGATAAAGCTTTTAGTAGATAAGGGTTCGATCTGAATAAGTGTACGAGACCTCCTACCCCGAGGAGGTACTCATTTGGGAGATAAGCAAATCAATTGAATGTGAATCTCTAGTGGTAGAGAGGATAAATCTTTGATAAACCTTTGAATAGATAAGGGTTCGATCTGAATAAGGGTACGAGACCTCCTACCCCGAGGAGGTACTCATTTGGGAGATAAGCAAATCAATTGAATGTGAATCTCTAGTGGTAGAGAGAATAAATCTTTGATAAACCTTTGATAAAGCTTTTAGTAGATAAGGGTTCGATCTGAATAAGGGTACGAGACCTTCTGCCCCGAGGAGGATTCGGACCTCCACGCTCTTCAGCACCAAATTTTGAATCTGGCGTGTCTACCATTTCACCATCGAGGCTCTACTCCTTATTCCTTACCTTTTTACTTCCCACCACCCCATCTTTCTCTATGGATGGGGTCCGGAATATGTTTCTATCAATTCGATCCTAGTCCCTCATCAAAAGCAACCCTTTACTTATTTTTCCCAATCTTATTTCTTCGTCTCTCTATATCGAAAAGGATTTCCAGTCCCCTGGAGGGACTTAGTCCCCCTGCTGAAGGATTTATAGTTCTCTCCAAGGATTTTCAGTCCTCCTGTTGAAGGATTTCCAGTCCCCGGGAAGAAAAAAGGATCCATAAATTTGTTCTGTATCGATTTCCATCCCAGCTCCTCGTCAAGAGCAAACCCTTTCTCCTCCTCTACCGATCCTGTTTCTTCGTCTCTCTCCATCTATAAGGATTTGAAGTCCTGTCTTATTCAAGGATTTCCAGTCCTCTTCAGGGATTTCAAGTCCCCCGTCTTATCCAAGGATTTATAGTCCTCTTCAGGGATTTCAAGTCCCCTGTCTTATCCAAGGATTTATAGTCCTCTTCAGGGATTTCAAGTCCCCTGTCTTATCCAAGGATTTATAGTCCTCTTCAGGGATTTCAAGTCCCCTGTCTTATCCAAGGATTTATAGTCCTCTTCAGGGATTTCAAGTCCCCTGTCTTATCCAAGGATTTGAAGTCCTCTTAAGGGATTTCAAGTCCCCTGTCTTATTCAAGGATTTCCAGTCCTGTCTTATCCAAGGATTTATAGTCCTCTTAAGGGATTTCAAGTCCCCCGTACTCTTCAGGGATTTCAAGTCCCCCGTACTCTTAAGGGATTTCAAGTCCCCCGTACTCTTAAGGGATTTCAAGTCCCCCGTACTCTTAAGGGATTTCAAGTCCCCTGTCTTATCCAAGGATTTCCAGTCCCCTGAGAAGGATTTCAAGTCCCCCGCCCCCGATAAGGATTTCAAGTCCCCCGCCCCCGATAAGGATTTCAAGTCCCCCGATAAGGATTTGAAGTCCTCTTCAAGGATTTTCAGTCCCCTGAGAAGGATTTCGAGTCCTTTGAGAAGGATTTGAAGTCCCCTGAGAAGGATTTCAAGTCCCCTTTCTTCTTTAAGGATTTGAAGTCCTCTTCAAGGATTTTCAGTCCCCTGAAGAGGATTTCAAGTCCCCTGTCTTCTTTCTTTAAGGATTTGAAGTCCTCTTCAAGGATTTTCAGTCCCCTGAAGAGGATTTCAAGTCCCTTTTCTTCTTTAAGGATTTGAAGTCCTCTTCAAGGATTGTCAGTTCCCTGAAGAGGATTTCAAGTCCCTTTTCTTCTTTAAGGATTTGAAGTCCTCTTCAAGGATTGTCAGTTCCCTGAAGAGGATTTCAAGTCCCTTTTCTTCTTTAAGGATTTGAAGTCCTCTTCAAGGATTGTCAGTTCCCTGAAGAGGATTTCAAGTCCCCTGTCTTCTTTAAGGATTTGAAGTCCTCTTCAAGGATTTTCCGTCCACTGAAAAGGATTTCAAGTCCAAGGATTTCCAGTCCCCTGGAAGGGTCTATGAATCGGACTAGATACATTATACAAAATCAAACCGTCAAATGCAAGACCTAATTCTCCTTGTTATCTATCACTCTCGCTCGGATCTCCCTCAGTGAGGGAGATTTGACGATCGAGAAGGATTTCAAGTCCAAGGAAGATTTTCAGTCCCCTCGAAAGGATCTATGAATTCGACCCATTTCTATTATAGCTAAGAAAACTGTCGAGCGCAAGACCTAATTTTCCTTGTTATCTATCAATCTCGATCGGATCTCCCTCAGTGAGGGAGATTTGACGAGAAAGATCTCAATTCCAAAGATTTTGAGTCCCCTCGAAAGGGTCTATGAATTCGACCCATTTCTATTATAGCTAAGAAAACTGTCGATTGCAAGACCTAATTTTCCTTGTTATCTATCAATCTCGTTTTGAGATCCCTCGGTCTCAGTAGAGGGAGACTTTGACGAGAAAGATTTCAAGTCCAAGGAAGATTTTGAGTCCCCTCGAAAGGGTCTATGAATTCGACCCATTTCTATTGTAACTCAGAATGCCGTCGATTGCAAGACCTAATTTTCCTTGTTATCTATCAATCTCGATCGGATCTCCCTCAGTGAGGGAGATTTGACGAGAAAGATCTCAATTCCAAAGATTTTCAGTCCCCTCGAAAGGATCTATGAATTCGACCCATTTCTATTGTAACACAGAATGCCGTAGAGCGCAAGACCTAATTTCTTGGATTTGATTTCAATTCCAGGGGACCGCCATGGGCCTTAATTTGTTATCGCTGCAAAATCGTCCTGACGATAAGGAGTCGATTCCAAGTTAAGGGATTTAACGTCCCCTGGACTAACTATGAATCATAGATGTACTATCAAAGTCCAGAGGATTGTCGCTGCAAAATTGCCCCTGTCCAAGAATTTACAGTTCACTAGGAAATCATAGCTAGATCAATTATAGCTAAGAAAACTGTCGATTGCAAGACCTAATTTTCCTTGTTATCTATCAATCTCGATCGGATCTCCCTCAGTGAGGGAGATTTGACGAGAAAGATCTCAATTCCAAAGATTTTGAGTCCCCTCGAAAGGATCTATGAATTCGACCCATTTCTATTGTAACTCAGAATGCCGTCGATTGCAAGACCTAATTTTCCTTGTTATCTATCACTCTCGTTTTGAGATCCCTCGGTCTCAGTAGAGGGAGATTTGACGAGAAAGATTTCAAGTCCAAAGATTTTGAGTCCCCTCGAAAGGATTTCTGAATTTGATCCATTGATAGTGTACATCAGAATGCCGTCGAGCGCAACCCCCGTTTCTATTAAATTGAAAGAATCTGCGGCGGAAAGAAGAATTGGTCTCTTTTGCTTTCTTCTAGAAGTCTGAAGGCAACCCCGCCTTGAACGTACAGGTATCGGATGAAATGACTTATCCATTAGACGAAATTGGAGCATGGAATTCATCGGGAAGCGACCTGAATTGCTACGGAGCAGAAGACTGGGGTGTGAACCGAATCATTTACACAACCGCTCCCATATGGGAATCACTTAGTCGCATGTACCATTAGGAGGGTTCAATCCTTGTAGTACTGCAAAGGATTGAACAATATTATGGATACCATCAGGAAATACTTATATCTCCTCCGGAAGAGACGAATGATCATTGGGAGGCGCGTGATCATTTCTCCGACACTGTTTCATCACCAATTACGGAAATGGACTAGTTTGGAGCGACGGAAGTGGCTTTGGATACAAATCATTCAGAAAGATTCCATTATTTCATGTGACAACTCAAAATAGGTCTGGAATGAGGTATTCCGTGTAATCTCGATGATGGGATCCATTGATATACCCAGTAGAGTTGATGCTGGTACACGAACAATCATAGCTATTTCAATGGAACTCTTCGAAATCGAAGTAGATGGAGAAACTAATGGATCCTGTATGTAAATTGTTGATGTGTCACCCCCTTCGGTGAACATTAATTTAATTATCTTCGGATAGTGATATATAGAAATGACACTTGTAATGGGAGCTACCAGAACTAATGGGTACGAGCCAGCTTTCCATCCATGCCAGAAGGGGTAGGGTTTACCGGAAAAACCTGCTAATGGAGGGATACCCCCTGGGGATGGTAAACGTATAACTAGAGAGAATGTTAGAACAGGATCCTTCATGTATGGTCCCGCATAATCCCTAATGTTATCAGTTCCGGTTCGTGAACCAGATAAAGTGATGCGAGCGAAAGTCCCTAGATTCATGAATATGTAGATAGAAGTATAACTTATCATACTCGCATAGCCATTATCAGGATCCGCAGCAAGTATTCCAATCAGAATATATCCGATTTGGCTTATGGAGGAATATGCTAGCATACGTTTCATGCTTGTCTGAGTAACAGCAATTAGATTCCCCAATACCATGCTAAGGGTAGCTAATATTCCCAAAGCGAGATGCCATTCACTGGATAGGTATGAGAAAGTAATACCGAGGAGTCGTGTAGATAAAGCTAGAGCTGCTACTTTGGAAGTAGCAGAAAAAGAAGCAACGACTGGTGTAGGAGAGTTAGAGTCGGAGAGGAGATCCTCGATCTTCCCGCTCATTCAGAACCGTGCATGAAATTCTCACTTCACACGGCTCCTAGTTCGTAAGAGATTTCTAAGCTCCCAGAACCTTCCCCGTGTGTGTATCAAATCCACTTCTTCCTCGGTAATTCAATATGAGTAATAATTGGTAGCTTCTCGGAAATCCCCTATCAGTGATTCCTTTTTAAAATGGTAGTTACCAACGTGGATACCTAATTACATCAAACGTGAGTGACGGGACCTTAAAGATTATACTGTATTATACCACAAGTGGGATTAACTAGCATCCATGGCTGAACGGTCAAGGCACCCAACTCATAATTGGCGAATTCGCAGGTTCGACTCCTGTTGGATGCAAACAAATGGGGGGAGAGGGTTTCATTCGGGTGACAAAGTGAGTAACCGAAATAGGGAGGTGGAGTATAATGGGTTCCGAAAACTATACGGGAACCAAGAAGTGGAAGCAATTATGAATTCGGATAGTAAGAGAGTTTGTTTGAATTGGAAGAGCTAAAGGGACACGAGAAAAATTATGGATAAATTGATAAATCAGATACTTACTGAAAAAACTATTCCTCCATTGCAACGAAACCAGTATACCTCCGATGTGAATCCAGAATCGAACAAGACTGAAGTCAAGAATTGGATTGAGCAACTTTTCAACGTTAAAGTAAGACACATGAATAGTCACCGACTACCAGATAGAAGGCGTAGGGGTAGAGCGTCCGGGTCGATGCATCGTAAGAGAATGATTATTACGCTTCACAAAAATGATTCCATTCCGCTATTTCTGAGCAAGTAACCCCCGCAAATTTCACTAACGACAAGGAGGAAGAGGAGATATGGTTATCTGATTATATAAAGCCTATACGCCTGGCACACGCAATAGATCCGTTTCAAGTTTTGAAGAAGTGACGAGATGTAAATCCCGGAAAGGACTGACTCGTGGTAGTGGACCAAGGAGCGGACGTACTAGTGGAGGGACTATTACTGCTAGGCATAGAGGAGGTGGTCATAAACGACTATATCGTGAAATTGATTTCCGACGGAATAAAAAAGATGTTGTTGGAAGAGTGGCAAGTGTCGAGTACGACCCCAACCGCAATGCATACATATGTCTCGTGAATTATGTGGATGGTGAAAAGAAACATATCTTACATACTTGAGGGGTAGAAATCGGAGACACTGTAGTATCCAGCCCCGAAGCATCTATTTCAAGTGGAAATGCCCTACCTTTGAGTGCGACTCGAATAAGTGATTCACGTATTCGGAAATAACCGATTGGATTTAGGGTTGAGTCCATAAACCCAACACTAGACTCGAGATTCTTGGATCTTCCGAGGTGGACTTCGATAGGAAACCGAGGAGGGACAATAGCGGGTGGTCAGGTGTAATAGTATCAAATAGCTATTAACCTGCAGAGGTAGGATAATATGGAGAGAACTGGATGGTCTCGAACAGGGACAAGAAATCAAAGGGGCATCCTCTGTTCGGTGTGGCCGAAAGGCAGAGGAAACGGGTCACTCGCCGCGTTCGGTATGACGGTCAAAGGCAGAATCGAAGCCACGAAGCGGAGTGAGAATGAGTCTCCCGGGGGGACTCAATCCCGGTATTGAAAATGTCTCCTAAGTTATCTAGAACATCAAATGATGTTGGCGTGAATGACTGAATTCATTGATTCTGTTGCTGAATGAGTTGCGAGACAGAAGCCAGATGCCGGTGGAGAACCCGAGGGTGTAGAAAAAGCTGGATATGCGAGTTTACCCTAGAACTGGTACTTTCATTTCTCGTTGGCGACATCCGGCGAGGATATCGCCTTCTGTATCCGGAAAGCTGTATGCTTTGAAAAGGGCTCGTACAGTTTGGGAAGAGATTCTATCCCGAATACTGGGGAGTAAAGGGTCTACTTCAACCAAGATACCTCTAGGTACGGTCATACATAACGTAGAAGTAATACCCGGGAGAGGTGGATGATTAGTTAGAGCGGCTGGTGCTACGGCAAAAGTGATTGCAAAGGAAGGTTGATTGCTACATTAAGATTACCCCCCGGCGAGGTTCGTTCAGTATCTCAGAATTGTTTAGCTACTGCGGGACGAGTCGGAAACGTCGACATCAATAATGAGGGTTCGGGAAAGGCTGGATCTACGCGGTGGTTAGGTAAACGTCCAAAAGTGAGGGGTACAGCTATGAATCCCGTCGATCATCCGCATGGGGGGGGGGAAGGCAGAACACCCATCGGTAGGAAGAAGCCATTAACTCCATGGGGTTTGTACGGCACTCGGAATGAGGAGTCGGGAAAGCGGTAGATACAGCAATCCGTTCATCCTTCGCCGCCGTAAAAGTAATTAATTGGTAGAAAGACTGGGTGGAGGGTAATTAACTATGGCACGTCCACTCAAGAAGGGTCCTTTTGTAGCTAATGATCCAGTAAGAAGAATCGAAATTCTCAATATCCGGAAGGAGAAAAAGATAATAATAACCTGGTCTCGTGCTTCCGCAATAGTTCCTATCATGATCGGTCATACCATTGCTGTTTACGATGGGCGGGAGCATCTACCCATTTATATAACTGACCGTATGGTGGGTCACAAACTGGGTGAATTTGTACCTACCCGGAGTTTCCGGGGACATGCCAGAAGCGATAAAAAATCTCGTCGATAATTGGGGAATCATATTTCATGGGAACCGAGAAAGAATCAGAGGTAAAGGAGGCGCAAGCTTCGTCCAGACGTGTTAATATGTCGTCTACAAAAGTACGACGAGTCATTAATCAGATTCGGAATTGTTCGTATGAACAAGCCCTTGTACTACTCGAATTTATGCCTCGCAGAGCATGTCACCCCATATTGCAATTGATCCTTTCCGCAGCCGCAAATGCTAATAACAATTATGGATTGACTAAATCTAATTCGTTCATCAGCGAAGCCTGAGTGGATAACGGTACCAGTCTGAAGAGATTTCGACCCAGGGCTCAGGGACGTGGTTACCCAATCAGAAAACCTACCTGTCACGTGATTACTAAAATGAAGAGCAAAAGGTAGAGCCGATACTAACTACATATTGACAAGTAGAAGTGGGGGAGGGGTTGTATGTATATATATATACATATATATGTGTATATATATATATATACCGGGTAGATATTGGTATTGAAATACAGGAAAACATCTACGGGGCAAAAGATTCATCCACTTGGTTTTTGACTTGGCATAAATCAGAGGCATTACTCCCACTGGTTCGCGCAACCAAAAGATTATCCGAGATTCCCCGAGGAAGATGAGAGAATACGTACTTGCGTTAGGGAGTATGTACGGAAGCATATAAGGGATTCCTCAAATTATGGGGGAATTGCACATATAGAGATCTACCGGAAGACGGACCTAATTCAGATAGAAATTCATACGGGATTTCCAGATCTATTGATTGAGGGACGTAGCCTGGGAATCGACCAATTGAAAGCGAATATGGAAGAATCATTAGGTTTTGGGAATCGGAAGCTTCAAATAATCCCGAATAATATCCTCCAGCCGTATGGCGAACCGAGAATTCCGGCGGAACATATTGCTCCACAATCAGAGAATAGAGTAGCTTTCCGTAGGACTATGAAAAAAGCTATTGAACTAATTAGAGAAACTAATAGTGGGGGCGTTAGGATACAAATAGCGGGGCGTCTCAATGGTAATGAAATGGCTCGCATTGAGTGGGCCAGAGAAGGTAGAGTCCCCCTCCAAACTATCAGGGCTCGTATTGGTTATTGCTACCACCCAGCTCAAACCATCTATGGGGTTTTAGGCATAAAGATTCGGGTATTCCGGGATATGGGATAATTATTCCTACTTTCCGACCCCCCACCCCTCCCGTTCCCTCCTCTCCTACTCTCTTGGGGAGTTGAAAATACTTAATAGATATTGGGATACATGATTACTTTGTGGTGCCAGGATCCGCAGGCTTATTCTATTCCAATTCCATAGGGGGGAGGGGAGCATACAGTAACGTCTCGATAAATTTCTGCTACGCTTAGTGTGCGACTCGACCGAATGAAGTTCCTCTGTTTATAGATAAGACGGATTGGTAGGTGGATCCCCACTGCTAATAACTGGAATGTCAGCTGGGGTTCGTAGCCGTATCAACGCAAAGTCTTTGTCCTCGGGAAGGGAAATCTTTCCAGTGAAGCGGAAAATTATATTGATTCTTGGGTGATCTGGGGGGAAACAGAAACAAGAAGTAATCAATAATCTCGTGCGATCGTATGGTTAACGACTCGACTCTCGGGAAGCAGTGTGGTATAGCATGATGGAGACGCGGTCTTGGAAATACCGACTAAGTCTTTTCCGATGCGGGGGGGGGGAGGGGGGGGAGCCTCGAGTCAATGAACACTAATGGAGATGACTCACAATAAGTACTTATTTGGCAACTGAGAGGCTCCGCTGCAGAGAGATAACCCAAGCGTTTATGGAGGGGAACTACGGAAACGATGGAACCTTCCGAGTCGATCGATTGTTTCACTATCAGCGATTCGGCGGATGGGATGGCGGGGGAAACCCACTCCTCATCGAATTGAGATATGAAATAGCAAATTCTGATGAAGATGAGAGATCGAGTCGATTTCCGCCCGTGGTTGTATTACCGACTAATATCCTAACTGCTATGAATGGGAGAATCATACGGAGGGGGGTAGGTAAATGAGCAAAAAGACAAAAATCATTTTGGTACTGACGCAAAATTTCCTACTTTGTCTCTTCCCAGAATTGAAAGATCTCCAAAACAGGGGGAAACGGTACTGAATTCATGAGGAGCCGGGTGAGGGAAAACTTTCACGTCCGGTTCTGTATGAGAGACGGAATGATTTCACCGCTATCGACTGTGACCCCAAACGATCCAAATTTCGTAAACAACATAGAGGAAGACTGAAAGGAATTTCCACTCGTGGGAATCGTGTTTCTTTTGGAAAGTTTGCCTCACAGGCCCTCGAACCTTCGTGGGTCACGTCTAGACAGATAGAGGCGGGGAGGAGAGCAATAACGCGTTATGCCCGGCGGGGTGGTAAGTTATGGATACGCGTCTTTCCCGATAAACCAATCACTATGAGACCTGCGGAAACACGTATGGGATCAGGTAAGGGATCTCCGGAATATTGGGTATCTGTGGTTAAACCGGGTCGAATACCTCATGAAATAAGTGGAGTATCGGGAAACATAGCTCGAACTGCTATGCGAATAGCTGCGCATAAAATGCCTGTACGTACCCAAGTGGTGACCGCTACGGAATTATGATTTTTGGGGGGAGTAGGAAGGGAGGGTGGAATCAGATAGAGATTTATTTCTATTTTTATTTCCCCCTCACTTAGCAATTTGATGGTGTGGGAAAGGCATTTCCAACCGATACAGGGAACATGGAGATTGAGGGTTTCCCCCTATCCCGAAGAAAGATGGGATGAATGGAAAATACATACGGGTAGCTATTCACCTGCAAATGAGTGAATAGATCTATTTTTTCCCCCTACCAATTAAGAAATGATTCAACCTCAGAGTTACCTAAATGTAGCAGACAACAGCGGGGCTAGGAAATCGATGTGTATTCGGGTGCTAGGGACCAGTAATCGTAGATACGCAGGAACTGGTGGTACTACTACAGGTGTGATTAAAGAAGCGGTACCCAACATGTCTCTGAAGAGATCGGAAGTAGTTAGAGTAGTGGTGGTATGTACCCGTAGAGAGATCAAACGTGACAATGGAATTATTTCGGGGTTTGGTGACAACGCGGCAGTCGTTATCAACCAAGAGGGAAATCCTAGAGGAACTAGAGTCTTCGGTCCAGTAGCTAGGGAATTAAGGGAATATGATTTTGCAAAAATAGTCTCACTGGCCCCTGAAGTATTATAGAAAATAGGGAATGGAATACGTGGGAATGGGGAGTCACTCTTCGACTGGGACATACTTTTTTCCATTTCCACGGGGGAATATATACTCCTTCAAGAATCCGGAATCTTCGGGTAGTTCGGAGAAGCAAAATGTAGAAAGGGGGGGGGGGGAGATTGGTAACATGGGGTGGGGGGGGGCGGAATCTCTCCCGCCAGCTACATCCCGATTCTCTTTCGACTCGGTAGCAATAGTAGCAGCAGCGTCAACAACGGAATCTACCTATAACCTAAAAACTCTTATTGAGGGATGGGAATTCGGTGTAGGATATTGACACGAACAATATACCCCCGATGGGGTCGGTAGTGAGGTAGTGATAGCAGAAAGATTAGGATTCATCCTAGACTCAATAACTGATGATTGATATTTCACGAGTAACGATACCATTTCTACCATGATTACTCCCCCGTGAAATGCGAATGCAAGGAGAAAGGCGACAGTCCAACTACCTGCCACTGGTATTACTAGAGGTATTGCACGAATCTTATTGGAGGAGGGTTCTGTGAAAGATACTGCGGAACATAGAGAAAAAATGAAGGATTTTCTGGATGTGACCTTGAAATATTAAGGCAGAGGGAGAAAACCATGTGTCACAACTCTCAAACGTATCAGCAAACCTGGCTTGAGAATCTATTTTGACCATCGAGGAATTCCGAAAGTATTAGGCGGCATGGGAATTGTAATTCTACCAACATCTCAAGGACTTATGACGGATCGAGAGGCCCGACGAAGGGAAATTGGGGGGGAAATCCTGTGTTACATTTGGTAGTTAATGCAGTTACCGTATAAATCTGCTACCACTTCTTCCTAAAATTACTAGGAGTGGGGAATAAACTAGTATCATTCTTGACAGGATCCGTTAGTGATACAGGGGGGGTATCTCTTCCAAATGGTGGTGAAACAAAATCTGATTGACGTGGAAGGTACAGTCACGGAATCGCTTCCTAATGCCATGTCTTGAGTATGTTCGGATAATGGATGCCAAGTCTTAACTCATATATCGGGAAGAATCCGACGTAACTACATAAGAATACTACCAGGGGATAGAGTGAGGGTCCAATTGAGTCCCTATGATCTTACTAAAGGCTGCATCACTTATCGTCTCAGGAATAGACAAGCGAATGGCACTTAGTAGCAACTTCTGCTACCGAAAAGTCATTTATTTATAATCATTCACACAATCATTCGGGATCGAAGGACGAGGGAAATAGGGCTTGTCTAATCTTTCATAAGATTCACCAGATTCGGGGTTATAGATATGAAAATTCGTGCTCCCGTTCGTAAGATACGTGAGAAACGTCGACTGATTCGTAGACGAAGACGAATCATGGTAATCCGTTCCAATCCGAAGCACAAGCAGAAGCAAGGATAATAAATGGAATACGGGACTAGATAGGAGGAGAAATATTACCTAGTTGTAGTTCGTTTGTCGCAGATAATTAGTAAGTTATGCCAAGCAGCACGAAAAGGATTCGTTCACGAAAGGGAAAACGTAGAATACCAAAAGGAGTTACACACATTCAAGCAAGTTTTAATAATACCATTGTTACCGCTACGGATGTTTGAGGACAAGTCGTTTCGTGGTGTTCCGCTGGTGTATGCGGATTCAGGGGTGCGAGGAAAGGTACACCATTTGCTGCTCAGACTGCGACGGAAGGTGCCATTCGTACTTCGATTGATCAGGGTATGAAGCAGGCGGAAGTAATGATAAGCGGACCCGGACCGGGAAGAGATACGGCTTCGAGGGCTATTCGTAGAAGTGGTATAATTCTCAGTTTCGTGCGTGATGTGACCCCGATGCCGCATAATGGATGTAGACCCCCCAAGAAAAGGCGTGTCTAGTTTCCGACTATCAACTGCTTTGAATAAAGAGGGACCCAATTACGATTCAAGATGAAATACCAATCTCTACTCAGGCGATTCAATGGAAATGCATTGAATCCAGGATGGAAAGTAAGCGTCTTCATTATGGTTGTCTTGTTATACCTCCCCCCAAGAGAGGCCAAGTTAATACTGTGGGAATCGCTATGTGTAGAGCTTTACCTGGAGAGGTGGAGGGAACGAGTATAACACATGCGAAATCCGAAGGCATGAAGCATGAGTATTCCACAATAACGGGCATTTGAGAAACAATACACGACATTTCAGTTAATTTGAAAGAAATTGTACCTCAAAGCGATTCTAATGATGTTTAAAAAGCATTTCCATCGATTCATGGTCCTAAGAAGGTGACAGCTGGTGACATATCATTCCCGCCGTCTGTTAAAGCGATTGATGAGTCGCAACATATAGCTACCACTACCCAATCAATGTCCGTGAATGTAGAGTCGAAGATCGGGAGGGGTCGTGGATATTGCGTACAAGATCCGAAGCTGTGTGAAGATGGGGAATTTCCCATTGATGCTGTATCTATGTCTGTTTGAAATGTAAATCATAGCATTCACCTATTTGGAAATGGTAGAGAGATACAAGAAATACCATTCATGGAGATATGGACCAATGGTGGTTTGACTCCGAATGAGGCACCTTGCGAAGCGTCTAGAAATTCAACAAATTTATTCATTCCTTTTCCACATATGGGGGAAAATAATACTTCTTCTACTGGAGGTGGCGAGGATTCTTCCAATCCGACGGACTTTTCTTATCCTCCAAACGATATGGATGAATCGACGCGAGAGTTTGTGCTTAAACATACATTCATTGATCAACTAGAATTGCCTGTTAAGACTTATAACTGTCTTAAACGAGTTGGTATACGTACGATCTGGGACCCACTGAATTACAGTCAGGAAGATTTAGAGAAAATCAAGAACTTTGGAAGAAAATCTGTAGATTAAGTATTGAAAACTTTATGGGAACGTTTCGATATAGAATTACCCAAGAACAAATCGTATGTTGATTGGAAAAAAGATGGGTAAATACTCAAATATATTTTACCTAGTTCCCAACCCATTCCTCATTCTAACCCTTAGGGGGTAAACCGAAACCAGTGGAGGATCGGTATCGGTAAGAATCGGGGTAGACGAGTTAACTTTGTTTGTTTATCACGCCACGGGAGGAGGGGACAGTTAGTTATCTGACTGGATCTGGGGGGGTCTTGGATCGAAACGATCCAACCCCAGATCGACTATTTACCACATGGAGGATCGGCTTTTTTTTTGGTGCCAGATCGATCCTAAAATAGTCCCAAAGTTGAAGATCCATCGATGGGTAAAGCTGCTCCGATGCCTAACCGAATAGCTACTGCAGTACCAATCGGAGAAACCGTTGTAGCTACTGAACGTCGAAATGGATTCTGAAATTTATTCACATTCTCGAGAAAAGGCACGGTCAACGAACCTGCCGGTACCGACGCCATCAAAGGGACACCCAATGATTTATTAGGAACTGTACGGAGTATTTGAAACACGGAAAGAAATACCACTCGGGTAGTATCTCTAGGGGAGTTGCAAAGGGATTCGCTGGTTCACCGATCATCGATGGTTCTAGAACTGCCAAACCTACGGTACATGCAATGGTTCCTAAGATTACTACGGGAAATATATATAAGAGATCGTTGGGCCAAGCAGGTTCTCCGTAGTAGTTGTGTCCCATACCCTTGGCTAGTTTTGCTCTTAAAACAGGATCACTCGGGTCAGGTTTTTTTTGTTATTGGGATAGACTTCTCACTCCCCCGGTAGAATCGGACGTGGAGATTTCTTATCAGCCGGCTCAAGCAAATCCTCGAATATTTCCGTTTACAAATTCCAGTGGGGAACCGGAGGAGTCGTAACTTCATAATAATCTCTGATACTTCCCGAAGCGAGAACCCTTGAAAAACGGAGAGTTATTCTACGGAATAGCTTATTATCCGAGTGAGCTTAAGAAATTTCTCCTCAAGAAGCTTCTTGGATGATCTCGTATCCCACACACGCGTCGTATCTACCCACAGATACGAGACTCTTGAGAAACAGTACCTGTGCGGGATCTTAACTTGTTACAACTTCGGCTTCCTCTTCCCCCGGATCGTTCTCTTACTCCGACGGTTGTTTCTCCGCATCGTACCAAATGCAGAGGAAGTGGATGCATTTTGAAAACCATATGTTTGAAGGGGTGAAACTGCTGTGACTCGGGTATGCATGGGATTAGACGGAGCCTTAAGGATGAGTTCGACCATAGGAAGCATTCCCCAAAACACCTCATAGGAAGGGAAGTGTTTTCATATCCAAGTTTTAAACCCCAATTATGAGGTTGGGGAGAGTTGGAGCGGAGACACATACTTTAGTGTGGCAGCATTCGGTATAAGATCTGCATAGCCTATGTTTCGATACAAGTCACACACTCCCATAATCCGATCTTCCGCCTCCAGACACTTCAATTCATTTCCCTCGACAATTCGAGATAGGAATTCGGTCCACTAAGGAGTCTTCTATTTCTCTTGGTGAGAAAGACTAGTGGCAAGGAAAAAATAACCCCTCATCTTGTAGATTGGGGTCCTCCCGCGGATAGATCAATCAATACCACCCATCCGCTGGATTATAGATTTTCATTACAAGGGACCCGAAATGCCTTGTTTACGGATCATCGGGAAGTGCATTAGCATAGAAACAGCTGTGAGAGGCGGTGAGACGAAAGTGTGTGAACTATAGAAACGAGTCAATGTAGATTGACCTACACTAACACTTCCTCGTAGTAGCTCCACCAACGGAGATCCTATTAGAGGAATGGCTTCCGGTACGCCGGTTACAATCTTAACTGCCCAGTAACCGATTTGGTCCCGAGGCAAGGAATATCCGGTTACACCAGAAGATACAGTTGGTACGGCTAGAATTACACCAGTAACCCAAGTTAATTCACGAGGTTTTTTGAACCCTCCTGTGAGATAGACACGAAATACGTGTGGAATCATCATTGAAACCGTCGTACTTGCTGACCATCAATGAACAGATCGAATTAGCCATCCAGAATTCACTTCGGTCATTATATATTGAACTGAGGAAAAAGCTTCTGTAACGGTCGGACGATAGTGAGAAGTCGTGGCGGAACCAGTAGCTACCTGAACCAAAAAACGAGTCGATGTGATTCCCCCCAAGCGATGAAAAATGTTCACATGAGGAGGAACATATTTACTGGTAATGTCATCAGCAATCGCCTAAATCTCAAGACACTCTTCGAACCAATCGTATACTTTATCAAGATAGGCGGGCTTCTACGACCCCCCCCCCATACAAACTGTACGTGAGTATTCAACCTCATACGGCTTAAACGAAAACGTCTGAGTAACCCTCCGTTCTACTACTAATCACTTCGTGTGGCGAAATATATTGATCGGACACATTCCGATCCGTGGGAAGGAGAAGGTGAGTTGACTAGTGAAAGATTCCGTCGGAATTTTGCTTTAATCTCGTGTCGGCTTTTGGCCATGGGAGGAAATAAGGACTCCAGCGTCTCGAGGAATCTCTTCGTCTTATCGTTAGGTTTATCCGGGGGAATAACCGAGATAAATAAATGGATAGAGTTTCTATCGTTTCAATGTCAATATCTGGATATCTGTGAACCTTAGATCCCCACTACACTCCGACGAATCCCCTCATTACTAGGTACGAAGATTGAATGGGTGGCAATTCTTCCTCGTTAACATCTTGTGGAACGAAGCGGTTAGTGTTTCGAAGCAGAGACGCAATCAAGTATGAGTAGTTATTCTCAATTCTCAAATACGGAAGTGTTATATCAAACATATGATTAATAGCTACCTCGGTTTATAAATAAGAGGTTGGATCTTCTATTCGACGTTGGGTGACAATCCTGTGGCGAAGTCTGAGTGGTAGATTCATACGAATTAATCATAGTTCAGACATTATTGATTAATATATTAACCCTTGCGCTTTGGATGCTAATCACCCGACCGCTATCCAGCAAGATAATAATACCTCCCCTATAGGAAATAGATCGTCTATCTATTGAACCAGATTGACTGTAACGAGTCACACACCCGTATTATCAAGATCCTTGGAAGTTTGAGTTACGCGGTTCAACTACCCCTCCGCGGGAGGGATTTCCTACCGCTCCCCAGCTATGATGGCTGGGGGAGCTCGGAATAACAATCCGGTCTTTTTTTACCAACTTATCGGGATACCATCCCAGTAAGACGGAGGAGTTATATATTTCCGGGATGGTGACTGGGAATACTGCAAATAGAGCCATGAAGAATCCCATCGGGAGAGTAGTCCCCCAACCAGGAGCAACTTTACCATATTCCGAATTGAGTGGTTTTAAAGAGATTCCCAAACCACTAATCTTAGGTTTGCCTTTTGGGGTGTCATCGATAATCTTCGTAGCCGTATAACTTATTCGATTGATTGAGAGTTGATAACTTTATATGCTATTATACTGAAAACGAACCATCACTGTTTTGGATTACCTAGCAACGGAAACTGCAACTCTGGTCGCTATCTCTATATCTCGCCCACCCGTCAGTTTTACCGGCTATGCTTTGTATACCGCTTCTGGTCAACCCTCCGCGGAGCTTAGAGATCCCTTCGAAGAACATGAGGACTGATTAGACTGGGGGACCTTCCTATAGTAACGAAGGAAGGTCTCTTATTCTCCCCCCCTCCCTGTGCTTTTGGTGCTTCTGGCGCTTCCGCTCGTGGAAGAGGGATACTCGCGCGGGAGAGATAGCTGTTTCTCCAGGAAGTTAAGTATCATTTCTTCCCCTTACTAAGGATCCTGGGTGGCTCTCGGAAGAATATGGCAAAAAATATTATACCTAGAGTGGCTACCGGTAGAAATGTATAAACCAATGCTTCCGTGGATTCGGTCGTGGAATGGGATTTCGGGGATGACTTTCGCACTAATTTGTAAATTCCTTAGTATTTTCTTCGTGTTTCTCCAACGGCACCCACTAACTTCCTTCCCCCAGGCCCGAACCACTCAACCGGACCAAGTGGTTAAATTACCTGGGTGTATCTGCGATAGGGAGTGGTTGCTACAAATAATTTCATTGATTAAATACCCGAATCTGGGAATTGGGATGGACAAAGAGAAGATCTCTCAAACGATTCGTCTCTTGGTACTTGGATCCCCCAACTTCTGGAATGCTCCAAATTCGACTTGAGAATCTAAGTCGGGATCGATACCGGCGAACACGTCTCTGAACAAGGTTCTAGCACCGTGCCAGATGTGTCCGAGGAAGAGAATAAGAGCAGGCGTGGCATGACCAAAAGTAAACCGACCTCGAGGACTACTACGAAAGACACCGTCCGATTTCAAAGTGGCACGATCAAATTCAGAGATCTCGCCTGATTAGGCACGTCTAGCATATTTCTTCACCGTAGCGGGGTCGCTGAAACTAGTTCCATCTAGTTCACCACCATGAGATTCGACAGTTACACCTACTTGTTCAACACTGTATTTTGATTCCGCCCGTCTGAATGGAACATCCGCCCTTACGATGCCTTCCCCGTCGACCAGGACCACCGGGAATGTCTCGAAGAAGGTGGGCATACGGCGCACAAGTAACTCATGACCTTCCTTATCCTTGAAGACGGCGTGCCCTAACCAACCGACAGCTATTCCGTCACCGTTGTCCATAGCACCTGCTCTGAACAATCCACCCTTGGCTGGGTTATTACCAATATAATCATGAAAAGCTGATTTCTCGGGAATTTTGGACCACGCTTCCGATAAACCAGAATTTTCAGCTTTGCTAGCACGGATCCGCCGATCTATCTCTTGCTGAAAATATCCCTGATCCCATTGGTAACGGGTGGGACCAAATAACTCGATTGGAGTGGCGGCGGAGCCGTACCACATAGTCCCAGAAACTACGAAGGCGGCGAAGGAAACGGCAGCGATACTGCTGGACGAAACGGTTTCAACATTCCCCATGCGTAGGGCCTTGTATAACCGTTGGGGGGGACGAACACTAGGATGAAATGGACCGGCTAGTATACCTAAAATACCTGCTGCGATATGGTGAGAAGCTATTCCTCCCGGAGTGAAGGGATCGAAACCCTCAGCTCCCCGAGCCGGATCCACAGGTTGTACTTTACCGGTTAATCCATAGGGGTCCGATACCCAGATACCGGGCCCAAATAAACCAGTTACGTGAAATGCTCCAAAAGCAAAGCGAAGTACTCCTGATAAGAATGAATGAATTCCAAAAATTTTGGGTAGATCGAGGGATGGTTTTCCCGTGCGTTCGTCGCGAAACAAATCCAGGTCCCAATGGACCCGATGCCGGATAGCAGCTAGAAATAATAAACCGGATGGGATAATATGAGCTGCAGCTACACCTTCATAACTCCAGATACCTGCGTCAGTTACGGTATCTCCGGTAATGCTCCAACCCCCCCATGACTTCGTTATTCCGATACGGGTCATGAATGGGATGACGAACATACCCTGTCTCCGCATCGGATCAAGAACAGGATCAGATGGGTCGAAAACCGCTAATTCATACAGAGCCATTGAACCAGCCCAACCAGAGACCGGAGCCGTATGCATTAGATGTACAGAAATTAAGCGACCGGGATCATTTAGTACAACAGTATGAACGCGATACCGAGGCAAACCCGTTGGAAACCCCTTTGTTGAAAATGAATGGACACTACGTGACTTTCTCGCGTCGGAAGCCTGCGCTATAAAGAAGTGGAAGAGACTCTCTTCAATCCTGAATGGAGATCCCACTTGGAATGATACGTGTAAATACATTGGTGTATAGGCGGACGTATCGGTGTGGGGAGCCGAGAATCCCCCCCTCCTAGCGGAGGGAAAGACATAGATATTTTAGCATTTACATCTTTTACGCAACAACGTAGAGATTGGTCCCATCTATCTCGCGGGAAATATTCCACCACCAATCAGATCTCGGATCCCTCGGCTATGTACCACGGATTCCACGAGTAGACGCCTCAAGAGATGCAAATTCATTCCGACTAGACATGTTATAATACAACACAAGCCTCCACTTCCATCGGGTGTTACGCTTTCGTTTAAGAGACAACTACAACTTACTACCGGTTTCCGTATGCCAATTGGTGTTCCGAAGGTGCCCTTTCGTCTACCTGGGGAAGAGGATGCGGTTCGGATTGACGTATAGTGCGACTCGTTAGACATATCGAGTTGTATGGAGCTACTCCCCATCATTTCTCATCCGAGCGATGTGTCTCTATCTCACTCAGACTGATTCTTTGGTAGTCGAACGCGTGAGACTGGAACGAAAGATTCGATAAAAGATCCATCAATCGTCGGAATCCATGGCTAGTTGGAACTAACAGATTCGCCAGGCTTCGGTCGCTAAATCCCGCGAGTCGATGATGACAAGGATAACCACAAGATTGAATGGGACTTGAATTAGTCAGTGAGTCGGGGTGGGGTGCGGGATCTGAAAGATGGAGTGGGGAAAGAGGAAATGAAACTATTTGTTCTACATGTACAAATAATGATCGGATTTATATCTCCCCGAAGTAGAAAATGAGCCTAAAGATTCTTTTGAGAGGGACTCAATTATGAACAAGAAAACATTGGTGGGAGGGGGGGGTGTACCCCCCCCCCCCACCAATTGAGATATGGTTCAAGATGTTTGGGAGACCGAAGAGACGAACCTGAACCATAAATGGAATACTGGAAAATGGATTAGATTGGGAGGGTGAAAGAGGTTTTCATTAACGGTGATACATGAAGTATCTCTTCCTAAGGGATGTAGAACCTGTTTTGCTCCTTCTCGTACCGGACCCATGCTGGTATACCGGAACCACTGGAGCCGTATGCTTCTAACGATGCTCGTACGGTTCCGGAGGAGGGGGGCGCGGAGACCTATCCTGATCAACCGTCTCTATCGAGAGAGGCTTCTTTTTTTGGGTCAGCAAGTGGATGACGAGATTGCAAATCAACCGATTGGTATCATGATGTACTTGAATGGGGAGGACGAAACCAAGGATACGTATTTGTATACAAACTTTCCCGGTGGGGCAGTATTATCAGGAATATCTGTTTATGATGCTACGCAATTTGTTGTACCGGATGCACATACCATTTGCATGGGATTAGCCGCTTCAATGGGATCTTCCATTTCAACCGGAGGAGAGATAACCAAACGTATAGCACTGCCTCACGCTTGGCGCCAATGATTTGTATGGGTCGAAACTATGCCTCCGCCCGATTGCGGTAATAATAGCATGGCACTTAAAACTTGGTGGAATTCTAGGTATGTGTGCAAGGACCGAAGTAGTGAAGCACCGAGATAGTGAAGTGAGTCAGGAAATTCTTCGGTAGGGATTCACCACCAGTAAGTGCATCTACTCTAGCGTCGCAGAAATCCTGGGGTGAGGGATGAATCCCTACAATTTATCCCGAATCGAAGGATCTTGATTCTATCTCCCGTAGAGAATATCCATATAAAACCTTGGGATTGCTGGAAGGGATGAAGCAACGGAACCACCATAGTACTTCTGGTAAGAAAGGGTGGTATATGTAATTTCTAAGAAGCTGGCTCTGGATAAGAGATA
Source organism: Dipteris shenzhenensis (assembly GCF_047967505.1). Lineage (NCBI taxonomy): Eukaryota > Viridiplantae > Streptophyta > Polypodiopsida > Gleicheniales > Dipteridaceae > Dipteris > Dipteris shenzhenensis. The sequence continues at coordinate 33,616 of NW_028239498.1, read as the reverse complement.
AGAACCCCACCCGATTTCTGGAATTGGGATTCTTCCACTTGCAAAATATTTGGTAGTCAGACACGGAGCCGTATGCAGAAGGAGCTGCCCGTACGGTTGTCTTCGGATTGAATTGCAACGATACTGAATCAGGGTTATGATTCATCAACCTGCGAGTTCCCATTATGATGGACAGGCGGGTGAATGTATTATGGAAGCAGAAGAAGTATCGAAACCTTGTGATTGTATTACTAGGGTTCATGTATAAAGAACCGGCAAACCTTTATGGATGATCTCCGAAGACATGGAAAGAGACGTTTTTACGTCAGCGAAAGAAGCCGAAAATCATGGTATTGTAGATCCCGTAGCATCAGAAAACTCTCCAGATTCAAGATTAATTTAGTAACTTCTACTGCTTGGTGGGGAATGTCCGGGACTCACGAGGAGTCTCCCGATATGAACAGGGGAGATCCCTACATTCCGGTACTTTAGGAATCGATACTATTTGGGTGTGGGTATTTACCAAATGTCATTCACGAATATTGATTTGCGGGGGGGGGGGGGGAGGAGCAACACCCAATTCCTCCCTCTCCCAGGTTTATGACTTGTGTGAATCACCGCTATCTCCACCACTTATTCCATCTCCCATATTTTCTATATGAGGTTGCCCGGGAGATAAGGATTCTACCAACTCAATGATTGAGGTGTCCTCCATGGTTAGGAATAGTCCGAACCCCAAAACCCTGCATCTTTTGGATATGCCAACCAATCAACAACTTATTAGGAACGCAAGACAACCAATGGAGATTGGAACAAAATCCCCTGCCCTTCGGGGGTGCCCCCAACGCAGAGGGGTATGTACCAGGGTGTATGTGCGACACGTTTGAATCGTAAACCAAATGATATTGGGGGGTCGGTGTCGCAGCAAGATCCCTTCACTGTAATTAGGCAAAGATCCGTCATCTATATCCTTTACTGAGAGACGAAAATTCATAGTTCTGATTGGTGCAAATCCAATCATCTTAGTGTGAGATGAGAAGCAACTTATCAGTGATACTAAAAAAATCACTAAGCGACGTGGGGATGAGGATATCGATTCCCATATCTCTGCTGGAATCCCTGCAATGGCGGTAGCTTTGCTTTGGGTCAACCATCCAGCCAACTACCGAAGTGAAATACCGTTACTATACAAATAAGTCTTTCTAGGATGAAACTCTTTACCTGATCTCTCAAGTCTTGAGTGGAGCCGGGGATTGGAAACTATACGACTTACCAACAGTAATTCCATTTCCCCCGTCATCGGGAAATCATAGGCTCCGGTGTATAGGAAGGACCCAACTGTCGAGGAAGATACTACGGAAACTTTGGAATCCATAACTCCCTCTGGTGCAACTTCTTTATCAAGAGGCATCTGATCTCGGGGATTTGTGGACGGGAAGGTTAAGGTAGCAAAAGCCATTGGAATCATTATTTTCTACGTCAGATAGGAAAGTCTCTTGCGGGAATTGTTCTTTCAAAAGAATTAAGTGACCAGATTCAGATTCTATTTCAACTATTTCTGATCCTACTAATCCGAATAATTCGGATATCAGGAGTGCGGGAATTGAGAGTTTTGGTGTGCCACCGCGACCGTGCATGCCACCAGATCTACACTTAGCAATTCCGTCTTCTTGCTAGAAGGATGCATCCAGACGGTTCCGATGATATGAGAGAGGTGGGATTCATTCGGGACTGAAGGGGGGGGGGGGGGGTTGTATCACCAGTGTGACAGACAGAGTCCCCAAAGAATAATTTTGATATTTTGTGAGGGTAAACACTCAACGACTAGGGTAAAACGCGGATCTGTGGCTCGGAAACGTCGCAAAAGTATTCCTGAAATTACATCTGGATTTAGGGGAGCTCATTCAAAGCTATTTAGAACGGCGAATCAACAGGAAATGAAAGCATTGGCTTCTGCTTATCGAGATAGGAGTAATCGAAAGAGAGAAATTTGTCGCTTACGGATTGCCCGGATCAATGCAGCAGCACGAGGGAATGGAATTTCTCATAATAGGATGATTCACAATTTATATGAAAATCGAGTTTATCTGAATCGCAAAATACCTGCATAGATAGCTATCCTAGATACTCACTGTTTTTCCGAGATTGCACAACTACCAGTATACGAATCTACTGGTTGAAAATAAGAAACCTCTCCGGATATTGTCTCCCGGAGAGGCGGAACGGACGGTAGTAAACTACAAATATTCCACCCGGAGTATTGGTTCCGACTCCTATTCATTTCTCCATTTAGGGTTAATAGGATCGAGTAGTCGGTTGAATGCCAAATCTTTCAAACTAGAACTTAATTGTCTAGTCGCTAGCAATGCAAGGTCTAATTCTCGTTATTCGAGAACGGTGGCAAAGCTAAAATACGAGCTCTTTTGATTGCGACAGCTATTGAGTGCTGTTGTTTCGGGGTCAACCTACTCATTCATCTGGGTGAAATCCTTCCCTGTTCACTTACAAATCGACGGAGTAAACTTATATTTCTGTAGTCAATAATCTCGTCGGATCGGATGGATGGAGAACGTCTACGCGAAGACTGCTTAGATTTATTCGTGATACCTTTCATGACATTTCCGAAAACTATTGATTATTTTCCAGTTGATTAGAAACAGATCACTTATTTCTTCGACTCTTTGTGAATGGTATGTTTGTAGCAGCAGGGACAGTATCTCCTCGATTCCAATCAAGTAGGTGTATTGCGACGATTCTTACGCGTAGTATATCGAAAAATACCTAGAGATTTGTCGTCAGTCCCTTTTCGGGTGCAACTTGTGCATTCCAAAGCAATAGTTACTCTCGCATCTCTACTTTTAGCCATAGGATTCATTGAAATAAGTGAAGGAAATGGGGGAGGAGTGGATGGGAAGATACCGTCTCAGTAATAAATCATTAATAGAATTCCCGATTTATCGATTTCCAGTAATGAATGGATCGCTCACTGCTCCCCTCACGGAAATCGATCTATTTCTCCCACCTTACTTTTGTTTTGCTCAACCCCCGCCTCCCCCCGACTAGAGAAATGGAAATATCAAGGCATCTGGAAAGAATCGATTTATTTCTATTAGTAAACCGGCTAGCAGCCCAAACCATATCGTAGCCAACACGGGGGCCGTGGAAAGATAAATTTTTACATCTTGCATTGTGAATTCTCCTTCGTTTTTCAATCGACTAGGAAGATGATGTGTCTCTTCCAGTATTTTTACCACGACCAACCCCAGTAAGGGAATCGGATTCTTCCGGTCTGGGAATGATTCGGAGGCGACATCCTCTCGGGACATGGTTACTTCTTAAGTGGGTAGTCAAGTTCTGTGGCTATCAGTTATAATTACTTGGATCACGCGTCTCAATACCGAGAATGCCAGTCGGAGATCGAGACCAATAGGGATGTAGCGCAGTTTGGTAGCGCATTTGTTTTGGGTACAAAATGTCGCAGGTTCAAATCCTGTCATCCCTATTGTTCCCCGTACATCCCAAAATGATATTGGTGAGAAATTGGTGACAAGAGAAATCCATCTGGGTAGATTGTTTGTGTTATTCAACTGATTCCCCCACAAGAGACATTCCATTTATCTTCCTCTCTCCTGGTCGGTGAAAGAACCACTCCGATTAAGAGTCTGATTCTATTCCCGTGTCCGGATGTCCGCAGATTCTGATTAGAATGGAAACTGGCTTACGTGGGGAATGGAGCGCCCTTAGTTCAGTTCGGTAGAACGCAGGTCTCCAAAACCTGATGTCGTAGGTTCAAATCCTACAGGGCGTGTTTCTCCGACTCAAGTCGGTATCAGCTGGTTCGACCAATACCCACACATACTAAGAATTTGCATTTCCCGATCCCTCTGGATTACCAGAGAGATCTTAGGAATGGGAGAAGGATATGGCAAATGAGTCTCCGTCTTCTACCGAATATCTAGTTGGTCGCCACGTCGATATTGCAAATATGCAGTTACAAATAATCCAGCTAGAGTTATTGGGATCAAACCCAACACAATTCCGGATAGCAGTGCTTCAACCATTTGGGTTCACATACATTTAGTACAAATACTTACCGAAAAAGATTCAGGTATTAATTGGTAATAGATGATTGGTAAGTGCGGCGGATCAGTAAGTGCTAATGGGCACTCCTCGTTCCTTCTAAGCTGATACTCTTGTATCATATAAGCCGGATCTTATTCAATCCAACAAATAATACTGAAGTTGAGATTGGTGCGGACGATAGAAAAGCGAAGTGACTCGGTGGAGTAAGCATAGATTTAAGTACCAAATTGATTTAGCAGATAGGTTAGTAGAAAAATAATTGGTTACTCGGAACTATCGAAAGGGGATTCGAAGCTTGGTAGACATATGAGAGCAGTTTATCCGACGAGAAGATCGCGTTTCAGAAGCTGGGAATGGGATCGACAGTTCATCGAAATATCTCCAACCTCTGAATGAGTGGGAGGAATCGAATCTTCCCAGAAAGAGGAACAAGACAAGATTGGATATTAATATCTCAATTATATGTATCAGATACCCCTACATGACCAGGTTCCCCCGAGTTCTCGATGGAGAATCCTATAGTTCTAATGGCAGGATTTGATACGGAAGTCATTCGAAAGAAACTTAGACGTGGTGGGTTAACCACGCGCGTTGAGACTCACCGGAAGCATCGGAACCTCCAATTGAACAATCGGGGAAAAAAAAAGAATCATATTCTTTCCATAGGTTCTATAAAACGCGGAGAAAATACTGATAGATTTGTATACTCGGGGGGGAGGGGGGGAATTACGGTTTCTCCGCTCGGTTTATTTACAACTCGTTTATTTATCCGGCGAAATAAGAGGAATATTGCTGCTTCGAGGGGGGGCTAGCTATACTAATCCAGTATGTTTCGGGTATACCCTCGGTATAATAATGACAACTTAACGGGGATCGCTCAGGTATACCGGTAGATTCTCCATCTACTGGTACTCACACCTCTCGGCAAGCAATCCTCCTTAATCCCGCAGGGATATACGGAGCTGAACATGTCTGGGAATACGGGAGAACGTCCTTCTGCTGACATTATTACTAGTATTCGATACTGGGTCATCCATAGCATTACTATACCTTCTCCGTCTATTGCAGGTTGGTTATTCGTCAGTACAGGTTTGGCTTACGACGTTTCTGGAAGTCCCCGCCCAAATGAATATTTTACGGAGAGCCGACAAGAAGTTCCTTTAGTAACTGGCCGCTTCGATTCGCTGGAACAAGCTGATGCATTTACTAGATCTCAGGAGGTACCAACGACTCCAGATAGAACTTATCCGATTTTCACCGTTAGGTGGCTAGCCGTCCACGGACTAGCTGTACCTACAGTTTTTTTTCCAGGCTCTATATCGGCAATGCAATTCATTCAGCGATAATCCCTATATAAGCTATAAATCCACGACGCAACCGAACCCGAATAAACAGAGTGTGGAATTGAATCGTACAAGCCTTTATCGGGGACTCTTATTGATCTTCGTACTTGCCGTCTCATTTTCCAACTACTTCTTCAATTAGAAACTGAAGAGATTTGATAACCCCAATTGGGAAAAACTAAGACCTGATTTATTTGTGACTGTTCGTGTCTCGAGTCGTGACTAAATAATGAAATCAAAAAGGGAGGGGGGTGGGACAAATGGCCAATACCACTGGAAGGATTCCTCTGTGGCTTATAGGTACCGTAGCTGGTATACTCGTGATAGGTCTACTGGGAATATTCTTTCATGGAGCCTATTCGGGATTGGGATCATCCCTCTGAGAATGAATAAGCATTGGGAAATTCTTCCTACTCGCAGGTGAAAAGATGTGCCGGATCCCGGGGGTTCATAGGTCCGGAAACGGGTCAACCCCCTCTTCCGGAGTCTGTTCTACTGCTCCGGGTGCGACAACCCCCCAGCTGTATATGCTACTCCGCCTCAGCAGAGTCAAATTCTGGTACCGTACTCGGGTGAGTAGGTTATTCGATCGATTCTCTCCCGAAGAATCGATCGCAATTGGATGAAGGGGCGGTAATTATTGCAATCATTTGATAAGTATGGGACAGATTCCTACCGGGATTGGGAGGGTGCATATGCTTTTGATAACAAACCAACCCACGAGTCACTCGTCTGATTCTTCGAGAGATCGAGGGATGGGGGGAATCATATCACATTAAATCTCTGGACTCGGGAGGAAGAAGGAAGGACTCGACCTGAGGTTTAAATCCAATTCCAGGTCGATTTCCTCATAGTAAATTGGGGGGAGTACACGGTGGCGGTGGCTCACCCGCCACCACCGATATCGGAATAGAAAAAATAGTTAGCAAAATTGGATATATTTTCTGATACCTGTCGGGGAGACTATTATTGAAAACTTGGTTTCATCACCGAATATGTTTTTGAAGAATTCCAGTTATTCTTACTGCTAACTGGACTCAACCGGCTCCAAATGATACCACAAGAGTTGTACTTATCGCTTCGTTTAGACGTATAGAAGAGGTAGAAATCCAGAATTTGTCTTTGACTCGTCGGATTTACAGTCAATTACCAACCCTTTCCGGATGGTTCACATCCGAAAAGTATGGACTCAGAAATTCATCTCCGCCAATTGGACTTTCTCGAACTGCTTCTTCTTTGACACTGGGAATATCTGGGCCAGAGTAACCGATGCAAGAAAAAGTAGAAGACCTTGAACACGTAATGGATCCTGAAGTACAATCTCTGCCTCTGCTTGACCGAATCCACCCACGTTAGGGTTATTGGTCGATGGTTAATCAGCTTTAATATATTCACCCTCCGAAACGATAAGTTCGGGACCGGGAGGTACAGTATCAACTACTTCACGACCCCCCGATGTCTCTTGGGTAGTGATTTCGTATCCACCCCCCCTCTCCCTACGTGTTATTCTAGTTATCCTTCCCGTCGCCGAAGCGTTGTAAACCGTATTATTGCTTTTACTTCCATCGGGATAGATCTGTCCCCTTCCCCTATTCCCTCCAACATATAGGGGGTATTTTAAAAAGTGTACCTCTTTATCAACGGCAGGATCCGGTGAGAGAATCGGAAATACGATTTCACTATATAGCTTACCCGGAACCGGACCTATTACTATCATGTTCTTTCTATCGGGGCGATAGCTCTGGAACGAAAGTTTACTTAATTTCTCCCTCGCTTCGGTTGGAAGACGATCAGAAGGAGCCAATTCAAACCCTTCGGGTGGGATCGGTACGGCGCCTACATTCAATCCTCCCTTTTTACCATTTGCAAGTACTTATTTTATCTACATATCATAAGGAATCTTAACAACTGCTTCGGACACAGTATTGGGAAGAACAGATTGCGGAACCTCAATATCCACGGGTTTCTTAGCCAAGTGACGATTAGCACATACAATACGTCCAGTTGCTTCTCGTGGATCCTCGTAATTCTATTGCGCAAAAATCGGATATGCATTTGATACGGATGGACGATTCATTCCATCCAGAGTGATCAACATTGGAAATGACAGGGTCAACCACTTCGCCATCCAGTCCTTACTACTTCTCTTTCGCATAGTTCGATTATTAGTATTAGGGTTTCTCACAAATAGATTGTTTCTTGACATCATAGGTAAAATATTACTCCCCTCTTTTGGAGTATTCTGATATCCCGACGATTGCGGGAATTGCAAATTTTTATCCTCCCACTACCCAATACCAGAAGAGGATAATAAAATCCAATTCCTACGAGAAGTGAGTCTACTCCGTTGGATGCAACTGGCAGATACTCGGTGGAGTGATTATCATTCATTCATTGTGTGATAAGTCGCTACGATTGAAGGAGATATACGACTCAAATGGCGAGGAATCCGATATTTGGAGACTGTGTCTGAAATAACCGGGAAGGTTGAGACGAAACAAGAGATTACATATTTGTTGTGAGCGAATCCCAGATGTTCCAGGAGAGAATCTACAACTATTTCCCAACCGTGGGGGGAGTGAAATCCAATACATAAATCCGTTAATGGTGGAGTAGAGAACGCTTTCGTCGTATCATTTAAGCTATAGAATAACTCCCGAATCCAGGAATTTGAAACTGCGAGTCTTTCTTTACCTACTACGAACAAGCAGATCGAGGTGGCAATGCTAATTACGTCGGTTACTAGGTGCGAGATTATCTGGGTGTTTCCCTCGTTACATATTACCACCAATTGAATAGTTTTGTCATACACATCTGTGCCGTAGTCTTGTAATTAGGTATATACAGAGCCTCTCATTGTTTCACCCAACCGGAGTAAGCCTTCTATCTCCTGAAGTCGTTTGAGAGCTACCTCTTCCCGGAAAGAATTAATAAATATTTGTGACTGGAAGGTATTCCACCAATTTCTGATCCGAGGTTCTAGAAACCAATTCTTCAAGACAATTGGAATCGCGGAAGGGAGAAGTAATAGACATCCGATATATTGAATAGGAGCTACTGCTTGATATTTAGCCAATTCAGAATCGTTAAGTACTAATGAACTCGATTGACCCGTCAACTCTGTGTTGAACCTTGATGAAGTACGAGTTATGGACCGTGGCATCAGACTTATAGACTCATAAGCCGTTGTACTACTGGGGGAATCCACTGATTTGCGGACAGAAAATTTATCATTTGAGTTATCATTTATTTGGAGTGACGGAGAAGTTGTGGGACGGTGCCGTGTCCAGGAATCAGGATCATTTGGAGTTGCTTCGATCCGAGCCAATTTCCTATTCATTTGTTCCGTCTTACTCGATTCTCTTGACACATATTTACCCGCAGGAGCCAAAGGATTATCCCCTGGTGGATTTTGCGATAAATCACCAATTATGTTTGGTTTCCTCCCCACCCTGCAGGGATCTAGACGAACCAGTGGAGGCGCTGATTGAAGAGGCAGAGCAACTGGGGGGTGAGATGGAGATGCATCACGGGACCTTTCCTCTGTCGATATTTCTTTCCCACGGGAGGTAGGAGGATAATTCCCGATCAGGAGCAACTGGCGTTGCTTCCTCCTGATAAAGAACTTAAGACTATTCCGAATCTTCGATACAGATATGCTGATCCTACATTCTAAAAGACTCCGATATATAGTAGATAGAGATTTACTAGGTTCTGCATCCGTATGAGCTACCGCAGCCTGTGACGAATCTTCCGTAGATGATATTGTTTCTAGATAATAGGAAGAGTCTTCTCTTACGGATTGTAGTCGCTTACTAGCTTCGTAAGCTCTATCCGGGGAGCGACGTGGGGTATTGTAGAACCACCGGAGGAGTCTCCAACAGTATGATTTCATATATTATTTATATGGTGAGGAGGGGAATTCACGAAGTAAATTACTAAGTGGATGAATCCCCGTAATCGAATCCTCTTTTCTAATTCCCTTCTCTAATCGTCACTATACCATCCTAATTTCCTTCCCTCATCTCATTCGCTTCTTCTAGGAACCTCCGGATCGGTCGAAATATTAGAATCCCTCGATTGATACACGTGAAAAACGAGCAAGTTCAGCAGCTTTTTCTTCTGTTTCTCCCGACGCCGAATCCTCACCAATCCGGGTTAGGGGAATGTCTTGCCGACCCCTCATCTTCAAGTAAAGGACTCGACGAGGATAGAAACCTCCTCGAATTTCCAATTTAACTGCTTGTATATCTCTCATTGCAAATTGGATACAAATACGACGGTTTCCCCCGGGGAAACCCCAGCGAGAAATGGGGAAGATTCCTTCTCATTTATCAAATGAATTGTAGCCGCTACCCACATCCCGAAATATCGTACGCCACGGATAAAATCCAGGGAAGAGACCCGCGATACCATAGAAACACATCACAATACCTTGTGGAATGAAAACAATCTGTCCAGATGGAAGTGTGGGGATTAAATCTTCACCAATATAACTAGAGATTCCAACCGCCGGAAAACCCATTGCGCCACGAACCGGGATACGGGCCCAACACAAATTACTGAATCTACGAGAACCTCTTGGAGAATCTACTCGAAACCATTCGGATTGACGATTCATTAATACTCCCTCCAGAAATTGCCTTGTTGGAATGAATCAGCCGCTTATATTGTTATTGGTCCCACCTCTACCCTACCCCCCCCCCCCCTCCCCGAATAGATGCAGATACAGATACAGCCGATGCTTCGACATCACTTCATTTTGAAAAGGATTCTTGGAAGGGATTCTGTTTCCGAGAAGTTTAGAACATTTTCCACTGTTTTGGTGCGTAGGTGGGGGTCGCTAAGATCTATATGTCTTAGCAACGATGGAACGATCCACGTCTCACTTATCCATAAGGGGAAAGTGAGATATAGATTGAGATGACGTTAAAGATTCCCAAGTGCTAAAACAAGTGCTCAAATAAAATAACCGCCGGTGAAGCTATGTGGAAAGAATATATCCGACCGAATCAAAAGCAAGAGTAGTAGTCGTAATTGATCGATCCTATGGAACAATTTCCGTGAGATAGTGTACAGAACAAGAAATTGTAGAATTTCGTCCCGTTCTATATAAATAAACAGAGATATCATTGTAATTGCCGGAAAGACCGAACCTACTAGGGGTACAGAAATGGAAGGTAAATAGGACGCTGTCGTAATGGAATCACCTCAAGTAAGAAAGATATGACACAGATAGATGTATCTATAATGACATTATATTGTTATTTTTATCTTTTATCCCCCAATGTCTAATAATAGTCTCCTTATCTCACGTAGAAAGGAAGTTTTTATACATTCGATATATCGAGACAGTTACTCGGAAATTGCTACGAAATCCATATTGTTTCCGGTAAGGTATCTGATTCCAGCTCCGATCAACTGACTCAATGAATCTGCAGACATCCGCGGTGTCTACTTCGTCGAATCAGGCGCACAGCAGAGTCCGAAATTATACCGATGGTTAATCTCGATTTCTTACTGAGGTATAATTGCATTGTGGCATAATTTGCATGGCGTGATATCAGAGAAGGATAGAAAAGTATTGTTACGACGGTTCGCTGAATAAATTCCTCTCATTGGAGAGGTAGAGAGATTAGTAGGACAACCCCGAATTGATAATTCCTAACTTGATTAATGAGAAGGAGGGAGAGTGATAGAAACGGGGGTTTAACCGAATGGGGGGAAAGGAGGTTCAATTCCTTTTACAAGGAGCTGAAGAATAAAGCTCAGATATCTCACTCGGAACACCTTTTAGAGGATTACGTGGAACAATTGAATCGGGTGATCCATGATCAAATAAAGATTCAGCTACTTGAAAGCCATCGGGTATCTTCTGACGCAGTGTTTGTTCAATCACCCTTTTCCCAGCAAATGCTATGTATGCTTTGGACTCAGCAATAATTACGTCCCCTAACGTACCAGAACTAGCAGTAACACCACCCGTAGTTGGATAGGTAGGAACCGATATATATAATAATCCCTTCTGAACCTGATGTATTTGTGGGACGGGAGGAATCTTAGCCATCTGCATCAGACTCAACGTCCCTTCTTGCGTACGTGCTCCGCCGGAAGCACAGATAATAACTAGTGGAAGGGATTGATCCGTGGCACATTCGATTGAGCGGGTAATCTTTTCACCTACCACAGAACCCATACTTCCCCCCGTGGATTGAAAGTCCGTAACACCAAGCGCAATAGGTGTCCCGTTTAGACATCCCACCCCTGTCTGAACAGCATCAGTTAAACCCGTTCGTTTCTGGGAGTTGATGATGCGACTTCCATGAGAATCCCCGTCAGAGAAACCTGGAACATCTTATGCAGTCATGTCTTCATCCATGGGAATCCAAGTGTCACGATCGATCGGAAGTTCGATTCTTTCTGTACTAGTCATTGGGGGGTGATAGCCGCACTCCTCACAAATATTTTTATTTTGTTTTGGGAATCTCACGTAAAGCATGTTACCGCAGTTGTCACACCGAGTCCACAACCCCCTGTCGGTATCAATGCTTATGTCTCTATTCCTTCCTCTCTCACTCAAAACGTAACCCTTTGTGGCTTTTTCGAGGAAAGCCCCGATCAATCCACCAAATTCGCGTTTATCTTCGAACCGATTTCTCACAGACATAGGAATTTCCTCATTCATTTCTTCTCCTTCGCTTCGGAGGTAAAAACAGTCGATTCTATTAGATTTCATTTCATCAATGAGATAGACACAGAGATGGAGAAATCATTTCTGAACTATCAGGATCAGCGTCTGTTCGGAATAGGCGTCGAATCGAGACTGACTCCGAATCCGATAACTAATTGGCAATTGACTGATCATCTATTTGATCAATCATATGTTAGAACCCCACAAATAATTATCCAATAACACTTCGTGGAAATAGTTGTGTCGTGTACTGAGAGGCACTGAATCATTTCCTTACTACTCGAGTCTCTGCAGCTCGTATTCCACCTCTCCTATGCAAATTGGGGGGGATTCGAACCCCCGTCCCCATGGATCGGAACCATGTGCTCTCATCCGCTGAGCTACCAACTCCGATCCGTGGCATATCGGGAGTATGGAGGGGAATGTTCCTTCTCCCTATACTCCCTGTTCGCCCCACGAATCCTACCGAATGAATGAGATTCCCGAATAGTTACGGAAATTACAATGTATCAATTGTGTCGAATTCAAATTTGATCTGTTTCCATACCTCGCAAGCAGCAGCCAATTCGGGACTCCACTTACTAGCTTCGCGGATAATCTCGTTACCTTCACGAGCAAGATCACGTCCCTCATTACGAGCTTGTACACAAGCCTCCAATGCAACTCGATTAGCTACGGCGCCTGGTGCGTTTCCCCAGGGGTGTCCCAAGGTTCCTCCGCCGAACTGTGAGACAGAATCATCTCCGAAGATTTCAGTTAGAGCGGGCATATGCCAGACATGGATACCTCCCGAGGCTACGGGAAATACACCTGGCATGGATACCCAATCCTGAGTGAAATATATACCACGGCTTCGGTCTTTCTCGATATAATCGTCGCGTAGCAAATCGACGAAACCCAGTGTGACTTCTCGTTCTCCCTCCAGTTTACCCACTACGGTCCCGGCGTGGATATGATCCCCGCCGGACATACGCAATGCTTTGGCTAGGACACGAAAATGGATACCGTGATTTCTCTGTCTATCGATAACAGCATGCATCGCGCGGTGGATATGAAGCAGTAGCCCATTATCTCGACAATAAAAGGCCAAGCTAGTATTTGCAGTGAAGCCTCCCGTCAAATAATCATGCATGACGATGGGTGCTCCCGATTCTCTAGCAAAGACTGCTCTTTTCATCATTTCCTCACACGTACCCGCAGTGGCATTTAGATAATGTCCTTTTATTTCGCCCGTTTCGGCCTGAGCCTTGAAAAGAGCTTCTGCCACAAACAGGAACCGGTCCCTCCAACGCATGAATGGTTGAGAATTTACGTTCTCATCATCCTTCGTAAAATCAAGTCCGCCACGGAGACATTCGTAAACAGCCCTGCCATAGTTTTTAGCAGATAAGCCCAATTTTGGCTTGATTGTACATCCCAGCAAGGGACGACCATATTTGTTCAGTTTATCCCTTTCGACTTGGATACCGTGAGGCGGCCCAATGAAAGTCTTGGAATAAGCAGGAGGAATTCTCAGATCCTCCAAACGTAGAGCTCGTGGGGCTTTAAATCCAAATACGTTACCTACAATGGAAGTGAACATATTGGTGACGGAACCCTCTTCAAATAGATCCAAAGGATAAGCTACATATGCGATATATTGATTCTCTTCCCCAGCAACGGGTTCGATGTCGTAGCATCGACCCTTGTAACGATCGAGACTAGTCAGTCCATCCGTCCACACAGTGGTCCACGTACCTGTGGAAGATTCTGCAGCTACTGCAGCTCCAGCTTCCTCAGGCGGTACCCCGGGTTGCGGAGTCATCCGGAAGGCTGCCAAGATGTCAGTATCTTTGGTCTCATAATCGGGAGTATAGTAAGTTAGTCGATAATCTTTAACACCAGCTTTGAACCCAATACCTGTTTTAGTCTCTGTTTGTGGTGACATGAGTCCCTCCTTACAATTCAATTAGTAAATCCTGCAAGGATGAGATCTGCTCGACATAGATGGAAGAATTCAACGTGAAGCGTGGAATAGGTCCTGATAGATTCGACTCGAGACGTTTGTCGAAACTCTACCTCAAGCATGGGACATTAGTATTTTATAATACGTCCCACATGTAATGCAACTGACTCTGGTTGTTTCGCACGGAAATTGCTTGAAGAATTAGATCGTAATACATCTCGATACATTGACTCGGGAATCTTTTCGTGGTTAGACTGGTCAGTAGAAGCAAAAAAGGGGATTGAATTCGATATCTGGTTCGCTTTGCGAATAGACGGGGGAAAAAAGGGGATTCGACGAATGAGATGTAGCAATCACATCTAACTAGATGGACCAACTCGTGGGTATCGCGCTCTTTTGCCTCCGACCCATATGTGGAGAGGAGGAAATCAAATCCTACAGTACCTGTCACCCATCTGGATGGATCGGAATCGACTTCCGAGGAAGCAAATGATATGTTTGAAAAAGGGGGAGAAGGGTGTGGAACTAGTAACTCCCCACCATCAACCAATTAGCAATGAAATGCCAGATGGTTCTGCCAATTCGACAATCAAATGAAGATAATACACCAAAACAGTTACGAAAACCAGTTCTTCTGCTTTTGGAATTTCTAAATCAGTGGAGAGAAATGTGGGATATATTACCCAGATCATTGGACCAGTATCGGATGTGTCTTTCCCTCCAGGTAAAATGCCCAATATCTACAACTCTTCGATGGTTAAGGGGAAAAACCCGGCGGGTCAAGAGATTAATGTTACTCGTGAGGTGCAACAATTACCGGGTAATAATGAAGTCAGAGCCGTAGCTATGAGTGCTACAGATGGTCTGATGAGAGGTATGGGCGTCGTCGATACAGGAGCTCCTCTCAGTGTTCCTGTTGGTGAAATTACTCCTGGTTGAATCTCTAATGTCCCTGGTGAACCCGTCGATGACTTGGGTCCCGTAGATATTGGTACGACGTCCCCCATTCATAGATCCGCTCCGGCATTTACGCAGTTGGATACTAAATTATCTATATTTGAGACGGGGATTAAAGTCGCGGATCTTTTGGCTCCCTATCGTCGAGGAGGAAAGATTGGATCATTTGGAGGAGCTGGAGTGGGAAAAACGGTTCCTATCACGGAATCAATTAACAACATCGCCAAGGCTCACGGAGGTGTATCTGTATTTGGTGGGGTGGGGGAACGCACCCGTGAGGGTAATGATCTTTACATGGAAACGAAGGAATCGAAAGTTATTAATGAACAAGATATATCAGAATCGAAGGTGGCTCCAGTTCATGGTCAGATGAATGAACCACCAGGAGCTCGTATGAGAGTTGGTTCAACTGCTCTGACAATGGCTGAATATTTCCGAGATGTGAACAAGCAAGATGTCCTTTTATCTATCGACAACATATTTCGTTTTGTCCAAGCAGGATCAGAAGTTTCTGCTTTATTGGGTAGAATGCCTTCCGCCGTGGGTCATCAACCAACTCTTAGTACAGAAACGGGATCCCCACAAGAGAGAATTACTTCTACCAAGGAAGGATCGATAACTTCTATTCAAGCTGTTTATGTACCTGCAGATGATTCGACTGACCCAGCTCCTGCTACAACATTTGCACACCCAGATGCTACCACTGTGCTTTCGAGAGGACTAGCAGCTAAAGGTATTTATCCGGCTGTAGATCCCTTGGATTCGACTTCAACCATGTTACAACCCTGGATTGTGGGTGAAGAGCATTACGAAACCGCACAAGGGGTTAAACAGACTTTACAGCGTTATAAGGAATTGCAAGATATTATAGCTATTCCCGGACTGGATGAATCGTCAGAAGAGGACCGTCTAACGGTAGCTCGGGCTCGGAAGATAGAACGTTTCTTATCACAACCCTTCCTCGTAGCAGAAGTATTTACTGGTTCGCCAGGGAAATATGTTAGTTTAACAGAAACCACTAAGGGATTTCAAATGATTCTTCCTGGAGAATTGGATAATCTCCCTGAACAAGCTTTTCATCTGGTTGGCAACATCGATGAAGCCACCACGAAGGCTGCAACCTTACAAGTGGAGGGTCAATGAAAGGGATGGTACTGAATCTTCGTGTAATGGCTCCTAATCGAACTGTTTGGAATTCTGAGGTTCGAGAAATCGTCCCATCTACGAGTAGTGGCCAGATTGGTGTATTGCCCAATCACGCTCCACTTCTTACAGCTTTGGATATGGGAGTCCCGAAGGTACGTCACGATGGACAGTGGTCCGCAATGGCGTTGATGGGTGGTTTCGCCATGGTAGACAGTAATCAGGTAACAACATCAGTCAACGAAGCAGAACGAGCTACCGAAATTGATCCTGAGGAGGCTCGGGAAGCTCTTCAGACAGCTCAAGCTGACGCAGCTCAAGCCGAAGGCAGAAGGAAAGCTATTGAAGCTAATCTAGCATTTAAAAGAGCTAAGGCGAGATTAGAGGCTTCAAATACTACTCAATCATTCCCACTTTTAGTTGCGCCTGTGAGAAACGACGGGAAAAGCATGATGGGACACACAATGATTTGTTAGTCCCCCCAAATATTTGTAGAACTTATTAGGTATCATTTCAAGTATTGTGGTACCTAATGAGTTTTACCTACTATTGGATTCGAACCCAATGACTCTCGCCGTATGAAGCGACACTCCACCACTGAGTTAAGTAGGCTTCTATTTCTTGTAGTACTCTATTATACCGACCCAGGGAGAGAATTTCAAACAATTAGAACATCAATAAATATTTGATTTTAACGGCAAAAGATGAGTCTCGCCTCCTTCTCGGTTGGTTACCAGCTTGACAGGGATCATCCGATGCATTATACTAATGTAGCCACAGGGCTATAGCTCAACGGTAGAGCACCTCGTTTACACGTGCGCCGATGCTTCTCGGGAAGGGTTCGTCGCTATTCAACCGATCTACGCGGAATATACCGCGTAAGTTACTTATGTCTTACCCTATTGGGAGATGTGGAAGAACAGTAGCATGACGAAGAATCGATCGGAAAAAGGATCGATTTCGGTGGTTGATATGGTCAGTAGATGATACGTCTAATGCTAAGGGTGGTGGGGCAATGCGAGGACCTCACAAGGATCTCTTCGTCCTACGAACCTTGAGTGTATGAGGGTATCGTATCTCCTTCCTAGGCGATCGAGACACTTAGAATTAAGTGGATTTGTGTCTACGGGATGCAAACCTGTGTCAACACTAAGAATCTTCTCGAGAGACTTCGGGATTGCTTCGGAGGGAACGAGTTCTTCGAGCACACGGAACCATTTCTTTGTTATTTATAATGAAGCAAAGGATGGTGCATCAACAATGGCTTCTTCCTCCCATCCGGTGGAAGACTAGTTGATGAGGGAGCCCAATGCCACGAAAGAAGCATGTTGGGTTCGTGAAGCAGTTCAAGAATTTATATATTCCGATCTGCATTACCGAGAATGTTTACGGTTCGAATCCGTATAGCCCTAATCTTTAATGATAAGCCGGTCTCGCCCATCGCAGCGGAACTAATTGAGAATTACCCAGATTCAACGCGACTCGCATGAACTATATAGATCGTAGGGTCACTACTTCCGTTTCGATCAGGGGATAGGGATGAAGATCAGGAAGGAGAAGGAATTATTCATTAATAAGTTCCTCAATGATGGTCAATCGGAGAAAATTCAGATAAGAATCTAAATTGACGGATTGCTTTCCATAATAGATAATCCGTATAAATCAATCTTATGCATTGATTCGGTAGAGGTACATACCATACCCCCACTACCTACTTAGTAGAATATAGTCCCCATCCGGTTCTTCCGGCAATTTGACTCATCTCACGGATTCCAGCCAAGAGCTCATTTCCGGATGGGAGTCCCGTTTCTAATAATCTTCTCGCAAGTCCATTTGGTATCCAGCATCTTCCGAGGACTGGATCGGAGGGACGATTGGCTCATCACTGGGGGGTGTACATCCCGATTCCATTCTGGGATGAGATGTCAGTGAGCCACGTCTGGCATCTCATCCCCGATCGAACGATCGAGGAGTCAGCAACCCCCCCCCCCCTTCACTTATCATAAAGATGTTACACCCACACGGTGGGGTGAGAAGATAAATACCGAAGCAGGAGGAGTATGTAAATGTTTTGCTTCCTAAAACACGATTCCTTCCGGATCCTCCTACTAGTATCCATCCTTATTCCCTATACAGCCTTTTCGGTTTCCAGATCCGTCGCACCCATCCGCGAGGGGCCTGAAAAACTAACAAGCTATGAATCAGGTATGGAACCAAAGGGAGGGGCTTGGATCCAATTCCAGATCCGTTATTATATGTTTGCCCCGGTATTCGTTATTCCCGACGTCGAGACGGTCTCTCCCTATCCCGGGCTATGAGTTTCAGGGAATTGGGTCTATTTGCTTTTACTGAAGTGTCTATCCCCATATCCATATTAATTGTCGGTTCGATTTATGCATGGTGAAAAGGAGCATTGGAATGGTCCCTAATTTCTAACTATTCGGGTAAGAGGAACGGGAGTCGACTCCCGTGGGGGGAATCCACTAATTAACTCCGTGGAGTCCTTCTCCCCCCGATCAAGACACATCAAACTCGATTATTTTGACTAACTTGAATGATCTCTCCAATTGGTCTCGACTTTCCAGTTTGTGGCCACTCCTTTACGGTACTAGCTGCTGCTCCATTGAATTCGCCTCATTAATTGGTTCACGCTTCGACTTCGACCGGTACGGTCTAGTACCAAGATCCAGCCCCAGACAAGCTGATCCCATAATAACGGCGGGTACTATCACCATGAAGATGGCTCCGTCTCTAGTGAGACTCTATGAACAAATGCCCGAACCAAAGTATGTAATTGCTATGGGGGCATGTACCATTACGGGAGGCATGTTTAGTACGGATTCTTACAGCACCGTTCGCGGAGTGGATAAATTGATTCCTGTGGACATTTATTTGCCGGGTCGTCCGCCCAAGCCCGAAGCTATTATTGATGCTGTGACAAAACCCCGCAAAAGAATTGCTCAGGAAAACTATAGGGATCGAACTTCTTGTCGAACCCGGAAGAGATATTTTAGTCTGAATCACCGACTTTTTTCGTACCCAATACCTATACCGGTGAATACAATCAACGAATCGCAAATCAGTCTTCGAAATCCCTATCAAATATCCTCTCGAAGGGATTGAGTGGATTCGAAAGTATGCATGAAGAATCCGTATCAGAGGCGGGCGGGTGAAGATATTCCACAGAGATATAGAACGTTAGCTAATATGAGTATTATCAATAACAACGGCGATTCCAACATCGAGATGCGGGGTCGATTACCCGCTTGGTCGACTAGACATAGTTTAGCCCACAGACCTTTAGGTTCTGATTACCGGGTGTCGAGATCCCACAGGTCAAAGCAGGGGATTGGCCTTCTATAGCTGTTGCTTCATATGCGTGCGGTTTTCAATTATCCCCGTTCCCAATGTGCCTATGATGCAGCACCAGAGGATCCCTAGCTAGTGTGTATCATCTGACGGAGGTGCGAGACGATGCAGATCAACCTGAAGAAGTATGTACAAAAGTCTTCGTTCCGAGAAAAGACCCCAGGATTCCATCCGTTTGTTGGGTTTGGAAAAGTTCCAATTTCCAGGAACGGGAATCCTATGATATGTTAGGAATCACTTATGAGAGTCATCCGCACCTACAACGTATCTTAATGCCTGGGAGCCGGCTGGGATGGCCTTTACGTAAGGATTATGTCGTACCCGACTTTTATGAGCTACAGGATGCTTATCGAATTGGGACGGAGGCAAAATTGAAAGCCATCCTCCCACTAGCCAATTCTGTATCATTCTATTTAATCTTGTGCGGCAGGTGAGGCTGGTCTACCTTATTTGAGACACTTGTTTCTCGTACGATCAATCGCATCCACGTATCTGCATCGAAATCCGCACCTACATATGCACGTTCAAGCGTATGTAGGTGTGGGTATAGATACATACCCCGACCAGTAGACCAATAAGCAATCCATATTTTTTTTTGGATTCTCCTATTTCCAAGTGCGGTTTTCGCCCGCAGCCATCAGATCAAATTATTTCCCATCGGTATGCCAGGAACCAGACTTGAACTGGTGACACGAGGATTTTCAGTCCTCTGCTCTACCTACTGAGCTATCCCCGGCCAGTGATTCCGCGATAATTCCCAAACAAATATCCCAGCGTGGATTGATTCTTTCCCTTACCTATCCGTCCAATCGAAGTAACTATCCTCACGAATCCATTTTTTTTTTATACCTTGCAGGCGAACCATTCAGACAATCCATTGGATTTGCCGAATGGTTCAGTCGCAAACCACTCAAAAATATTCTCGAGCTGGGGACGAGACATCAATCCGATTCGATTACGATTGAGCTATGAATCGGGAGCATGGATCCCCTCTCGTTTAGGTGGAGGAAATCAATACGTATTCGGGAGATGTATCTCGATACCCTTCGTCCGCGCTTGATGGGTCGAAGAATCCCATCCACCAGAATAGACGGGGAGGGATTTCTCTGTTTCATGGGGTAGATGCTTCCCACAACTCCTACGCAATTTGGATAATATGTTTCATCCCGTTCTACTGGGGATGTAGGGACTCGAACCCTCACGGTCCTACAAAGACCAACGGATTTTCTTTCTACCACAATTTGCATTGCTGTTTCCATCAACGGCGTAGAGTTGGACTCCATCTCTATCCGCGAAGGTCTGTTACTAATGGTTATTCATCGAACCATATTCATCCGAATACGGAGTATACATACACAAAGAGGAAATCAGGAGAAGATGGGATTCGGGGATAATCGAGTAGATCCCACCAATACCCGAGATTCTCGAGATTTTGATACAATCCTCGGTGCGGATGTTGAGTATGCACTGGGAGAGGATCCTCGCCGCTTATAGGATCATTCTAGATTGAATCATCCATGGAAAGAGAACATCTATCCGCTTAATGAATAATAGAAATTAATAGATCGTTCGTCGGAATAGCTTCCGTCGAGTCTCTGCACCTATCTCATCATCCGAATCCTGCTTCTGAAATGAGATTTGGCTCAGGATCGCCTACTAAATAATCCTAGGTTTCCCTGAATTTGAAAGCTATCACTCGGTGTGTTTCCATACCTAGGCTCAATCCAATCGAGTCCGCAGCGTCTACCATTCCGCCATACCCCCCCCCCCCTTGAGTCCCAAACCGAAGCAATGGATCTGCAATTGCATCAAATCCTTTTGCATGCCATCCGAGTTTGCATGTTCCATGCCATTTGTTCCAGAGATATTTCACGAGTCTCTTGATTCCGGTCAAGCGGAAATTATATACCCCGTCCCGATTCCCGAATTCTCAACCTCTTCCCTTTTCTGTTTCTATTCCCAATTTCCTCCAGAAAGGGACTCCACCGATCCCAGAGAATATATATCTGCGAGACCATACCCTGCTTCTCCGTATTCGCGTACCCATAAGAATTATACACGGGTGGGGTAATTAAATCAATACGATACGGTAGGAGATGGAATTATCGACTCATCTAACCCATCTCTGTGGTTGAATAACCCTTGCGGCTGACTGCGCCGTGGGCGCAACCACCATTGTCGCTTTAGGAGGGTTCTATTCCATCCCATGGGGTTCAAAAGAACCAGGAAAGCTTGGTTTGGATTCGGAAGTACCACATTCACAAGGCAGAGGTTATCGGTTCGATTCCGGCAGAATATTGCCCAGTATCAGTCGATGCACCAATACCGTGTCTCCCTTCGGCTTTGTCCCCCGCGTCGAAGCCTCCATTTCCAATAGAGTCGATGGGAATTCGAGTATTTGTTCGTCTACATTCATATGTTATGATTATTACAAATACCAAATGTTCAACAAAATTGGGTGACACTTATAAATAGTACCAGTACTTCGATTACGGAGAGGTCCATTCCGGGTCTTACCATGCTTACAAAGAAGGAGTTTTTATGTCTCGTTATCGAGGACCCCGTCTGAAAATAATACGTCGTCTCAAGGATCTACCCGGGCTTACAAATAAAACATCAAATCCGAGAGAAGCACGAATTGCTATTGATTAATCTGCTTCGAGAAAGGTATCTCAATTTTGCGTGCGTCTGGAAGCCAAACAGAGATTACGTTTCAATTATGGATCAACGGAACGACAATTGCCTAGATACGTTCGTATTGCTAGAAGAGCCAAGGGTTCAACAGGTCAAGTACCATTACAGCTACTCGAAATGCGTCCAGATAATATTGTTTCTCGTCCAGGTATGGCTCCTACTATTCCTGCAGCTAGGCAATTAGTTAATCATAGACACATTCTAGTGAACGATCGTATAGTCGATATACCGAGTTACCGTCGCAAACCAAAAGATACTATTATTGTGAGAAATCGACCGGGTTCTCGCAATGGACCAAATAGAGAGATGGAATTTTCTCGGGGAGACAAAATACCTGATCATTCAACTTTTTCCTCGTCGGGAGACAGTAGACCCACAGGATTAGTGAATGGAATCGCAAATCGGGAGTCCACTGGGTTGGATATAAATGAATTGCTCGTCGTTGAGTATTACTCCCGCAAAGCCTAACCCCAAGTAATTATCTAATAGTCTGGGATTCCTCATTCTGAAATTCGGATACCCCCCCCCCCGGGGGGGGGGATTCTTGGAATTATTATTTGAAATCGGGAGTACTAACTGGAAGCATTCAAAGGATTAGCAATTCTTTGGGGTGCCGGAACAGAGTCAATGACGGATGCAAAGGGGAAAGGGGGGGATTCGAACCCCCGGTAAACAAGAGTCTACATAGCATTTCCAATGCTACACCTTAAACCACTCAGTCACCTTTCCTGCAACTTTGTACTATTTACACATCTTACCAATCTAAGAAACCGGATAGCAACTCAATCCTCGATGATAGACGGGAAAAAGTGATTCCTGGAAGTGAGTGCAAGCCTCATCAGTTATTAAGAAATGAGATTAATTCCCGGAATTGAGGTAGGGGAGGTGACCCCATCCCTGGGATAGATTTTTAGTTGTTCCGAGTCGATTTCATAATGAGAGATTTTCAATTAGGTGATGCAGATCCCATCAAAAGCAATCACTCCATTAGTAATTATTCATGGATGCTGCGAGACTATATACCCCCATTCACACACGACTCTCATTCGGTGCGGAATTAGTTACTCCACCCTCCCAGTCGATTGAGGGGGAGGGACATAGATACCAGACGGATGCACCTCTTCCCCTTGTATTGCAAAAGAGATCTGTTCTTCCGGCATCCTGATTAACTCAATAATAAGTGGAACGAAGAGGAATTCCAATTACGCCTAGATCCCAGAGAAATGACAATTCTATTGATAGAACTCCCACGATTCTGGCGGATATCTTGTTACAAATCATACCGACTACTGATAGGGAGAAGAGAGCTTTTACTTATTATAGAGATGGTGCGATTTGGGGAGGGAAAATCGATTAACCTTAATTCCTAATTAATTGGGGGATTCAAATTCCGATAGACCCGCGTTTGGTGAAGGAATGTTTCGAACGGGAAACAAGTCCTTCTGTCGTGTATCCTCGATTGATGCAGCCTCAAATGCTCCAGTTTCGATCTCCGGCGAATCGTAGTAGTAAGCAAAAGGTGAAACCTACGGACCGACCTATTTGTAGGACTCCGTGGGTAGGCATAGGGGAGAGGCACTACGTGGAGGAATCGACAACGCAAAAGCTTCGTTACGGTTGGGTTCAGCCGCGCGTCGTGTTTCTATGACGAATACCAATAATGATTGGGACAACGAACATCCATCCCGTTCGTATTTTGGATACCCCTAGAATCATCGGAGATTGTCGAAGTAGCTGATCCCCATGAAACTCGAAGCGTTGGGAACAGAGAAATTGTCATTAGTCTCTTGGTGTCGACGTGTCGGAGTGGCACAACCATGTTAACAAGAGATTTTTGGCAGAAGGGATGGCTAGTCCAGTAGTTTCACAGACACTAGCCCCCGTTCATCCATAGGTTTAGAGTAGGAATTGCTAGACTATTCCAAATACTAGTCTCTCTCCATGCATCATGCAGGAGGAGCCGTATGAGGTGAGAATCTCAAGTACGGTTTTGAAGCGGAGCTCATTCACGCTGAGTGAGCGACCCTGACGAATGTCGGCCCAATCCGAAGGAGAATATGCAGAAGCTTCATAAAATTACTACAAAGCTATGCGTTTGGAGATTGATCCTCATGATCGGAGTTACATACCCCATAATATAGGTTTGATTCATACTAGCAATGGAGAACATGCAAAGGCTTTGGAATACTATTTTCAAGCATTGGAACGGAATCCTTTTCCACCACAGGCTCTTAATAATATGGCTGTGATCCGTCATTACGTGCGATTACCCATACTATAGGATCCCTTGATTCGAAACCACTCGATGTAGGAGGCTTTCCACAAGCATACTCCCATAAGGAGTTCTCCTGAGCTGTGGAATTTGGTGTCCCCCGTAGTAACTCAGGTCCGGGGGAAGAACGGAAGCCTGTGAATCCCATGGATAATCGGGTGAATTGAGGGAGAAAGCACCGCAAAGATTCGTCATCGAAAATCTGGGTCGATACGATGAGATTTGCTCACTCGGGGGGTTCTACAATCGATTCCTGTAATAGAATCGATTTGGAAAGGAATATCGAGCTATGGTGTAGTATCAAATCCCAAAGGAAACATTTCAGCGGATCTATTTTTAGAAGTAGGGGAATTAGTTCCGGGGGAGATTATTACCCTCCTCCACGAATTAGGAGTATGGAAAAGATTCTATCTCGCATCGATAGGATTGGAAACCATTCCCAGTAACTACTCTTGATTCTTCTCTAGACTAACGGGGGAGGGGGCCAAGTAAATCTCTCTCTTCTCTTGGATCAGATAGAGAATAAGCTACTGAGTAGTCATTCGAGCCGCATGAGGTAGGAAACTCTCAAGTCCCGGTTCTGAGGGAGGATATCTCGAAGGGATCTATCCATCCCGACCGGGGGGAGCAGGCCATTCAACAGGGAGACCCGGAGGCTTCGGAATCTTGGTTTGATCAAGCCGCTGAGTGTCGGAAACAAGCAATAGCACTTCCTCCAAGCAATTATATCGAAGCACAAAATTGGTTGAGGATTACGAAACGTTCCAGGTGATGAGAGAGGGGGGTGACGCCGGGGTAGCAGTGATATGGGGACCAGACAATTGAAAGAAATTCCTTTACATTTTCTACCCCCCCCCCCCCCCTGGGATACCAGGAAGGAGAAGACTTCTCCTCCTACCGATTGCCATCTGGTAATATGTAACCCCCCCCCTACTGAAACGTATAAGAATCTCTCTATACAAGGTCCATAAAGCACTAATAAGTTGTGTAATAATAAGATTAAATGCCTGCCTCGGATAACTCTTCTATTACAGCTGTTCCAGTTCCAAACTCAGGGAGAAGAATACCTTACATACGAATTCCATCTCTTAGAAGTTTCGTATCCCCCGCTGGTAGGTCGTTGCTATCCCCTGTCCGAAGAGAGGAGAATCTCGATGACTATTCGTTCACCGGAACCAGAAGTCAAGATTATGGTGGAAAAGGATCCCGTGAGAACTTCTTTCGAAAAATGGGCTCAACCTGGACATTTCTCGAGAACTTTAGCTAAGGGTCCCAGTAGTACCACTTGGATTTGGAATCTACATGCTGATGCTCATGATTCTGATAGTCACACAAATGATTCAGAAGATATATCCCGTAAAACATTCAGCGCCCATTTTGGTCAATTAGCTATTATTCTTATCTGGCTGAGTGGTATGTATTTTCACGGGGCTCGCTTCTCTAATTACGAGGCGTGGCTAAGTGATCCCACTCATGTTAAGCCTAGCGCCCAGGTAGTTTGGCCAATAGTTGGTCAAGAGATACTTAATGGAGATGTAGGTGGGGGATTCCAGGGAATACAGATAACGTCCGGATTTTTTCAAATATGGCGGTCTTCTGGAATAACTAGTGAGTTACAACTCTATTGCACCGCTATCGGTGCCTTAATCTTTGCAGGATTGATGTTCTTCGCTGGTTGGTTCCACTATCACAAGGCTGCTCCAAAATTGGCTTGGTTCCAGGACGTGGAATCCATGTTGAACCACCACCTAGCAGGCCTCTTGGGATTGGGTTCCTTGGCGTGGGCGGGACACCAGGTACACGTCTCGCTACCCATTAACCAACTATTAGACGCGGGAATCGATCCTAAGGAGATACCTCTTCCTCATGAATCCATTTTGAATCGTGACCTTTTGGCTCAGATGTATCCCAGTTTCGCAAAGGGATTAACTCCATTCTTTACCCTCGACTGGTTACAATACTCAGATTTCTTAACCTTCCGTGGGGGATTGAATCCAGCCACAGGGGGATTGTGGTTGACCGATACTGCGCATCACCATCTAGCTATTGCAGTTCTTTTCCTGATAGCTGGTCACATGTATCGAACCAATTGGGGTATCGGGCATAGTACGAAAGAGATTCTGGAAGCTCATAAAGGTCCCTTCACGGGTGAGGGTCACAAGGTCTTTACGAGATCCTAACTACTTCATGGCATGCTCAATTAGCTATTAATCTTGCTATGTTGGGTTCCCTAACAATTGTAGTGGCCCATCATATGTATGCTATGCCTCCCTATCCATACCTAGCTACTGATTATGCTACGCAGCCATCCCTGTTTACGCATCACATGTGGATTGGTGGTTTCCTAGTGGTAGGCGCGGCGGCACACGCAGCTATTTTTATGGTGAGAGATTATGATCCGACTACTCAATACAACAACCTATTGGATCGTGTCATTCGGCATCGTGATGCAATAATTTCACATCTTAACCGGGTATGCATTTTTCTAGGTTTCCATAGTTTCGGATTGTATATTCATAACGATACTACGAGTGCGTTGGGACGTCCCCAAGATACGTTTTCAGATACTGCTATTTAATTACAACCCATATTTGCTCAGTGGGTCCAAAACATTCATGCTTCTGCTCCTGACTTAACGGCACCTAATGCAACAGCAGGTACCAGTTTGACCTGGGGGGGTGGAGACTTAGTAGCAGTAGGTGGTAAAGTTGCTTTGTCACCAATCCCATTAGGTACTGCCGATTTTTTGGTGCATCACATCCATGCCTTTACGATTCATGTTACTGTATTAATATCACCAAAAGGTGTCCCGTTTGCGAGGAGCTCCCGCCTAATACCCGACAAAGCGAATCTTGGTTTTCGTTTCCCTCGTGATGGCCCCGGTAGAGGAGGTACCTGCCAGGTATCTGCTTGGGATCATGTCTTCTCAGGTTTGTTCTGGATGTATAATTCCATCTCAGTAGTTATATTTCATTTCAGTTGGAAGATGCAATCTGACGTACGGGGTAGTATAAGTGACCAGGGAGTAGTGAGCCATATCACTGGAGGAAACTTCGCGCAGAGTTCAACAACCATTAATGGATGGCTCCGTGATTTCCTATGGGCACAGGCTTCCCAAGTCATTCAATCGTATGGTTCTTCATTATCCGCATATGGTCTTTTATTCTCGGGTGCTCATTTTGTTTGGGCTTTTAGTCTGACGTTCCTGTTCAGTGGCCGTGGATATCGGCAAGAACTCATCGAATCTACTGTTCGGGCCCATAATAAATTGAAAGTTGCTCCTGCTATCCAGCCCAGGGCTCTGAGTATTGTACAGGGACGTGCCGTAGGGGTGGCTCATTACCTTCTGGGTGGAATCGCCACAACATGGGCATTCTTCCTAGCGAGAATCATTGCAGTAGGATAATGGCTAGGAGGATTCGAAAAGCATTACGGCATCAAGATTTCCAAAGTTCAGCCAGGGTCTATCCCAAGACCCAACTACTCGTCGTATCTGGTTCGGTATAGCCACTGCGCATGACTTCGAGAGTCATGACAATATTACCGAGGAACGTCTCTACCAGAAAATATTTGCTTCCCATTCTGGTCAATTAGCTATAATTCTTCTCTGGACTTCTGGGAATCTATTCCATGTAGCTTGGCAGGGTAACTTCGAGGCATGGGTGCAAAACCCATTACAGGTAAGACCAATCGCTCATGCCATTCGGGATCCTCATTTTGGTCAACCAGCCGTCGAGGCTTATACCCGAGGGGGAGCTCCGGGTCCGGTTAATATTGCTTATCCTGGTGTTTATCAGTGGCGGTACACTATCGGTTTACGCGACAATCAAGATCTATATACCGGAGCTATCTCCTTACTAGCTGTTTCCGCCTTGTTCCTGGTAGCGGGTTGGTTGCATCTACAACCCAAATGGAAACCGGGTATTTCTTGGTTCAAAAATGCTGAATCTCGTCTCAATCATCACTTATCAGGACTCTTCGGAATAAGCTCTCTAGCTTGGACAGGCCACCTGATTCACGTCGCTATTCCTGAATCTAGAGGCGAACATGTGAGATGGGGTAATTTACTAACTGCACTACCACACCCCCAAGGTTTGGGACCATTCTTTTCGGGTCAATGGAGTGTTTATGCACAAAGTCCCGACTCCGCTAATCACTCGTTCAATAGTGCTCAGGGAGCAGGAACTGCCATTTCAACCTTTCCGGGGGGATTTCATCCACAAACTCAGAGTTTGTGGTTAACTGATATCGCTCATCATCATCTGGCAATTGCGGTTGTGTTTATCATTGCCGGCCACATGTACAGGACTAACTACGGCATCGGACATAGTATAAAAGAGATTCTGGAAGCTCATATTCCTCCAGGAGGCAGGTTGGGACGTGGACATAGGGGACTCTACGACACAATCAATAACTCCCTACATTTCCAATTAGGACTCGCTTTAGCTGCTTTAGGAGTCATTACTTCCCTAGTGGCACAACATATGTATTCCTTACCCGCTTATGCTTTTATAGCACAGGATTATACGACCCAGGCCGCGCTATACACCCATCACCAGTACATCGCTGGTTTTATTATGACAGGGGCGTTCGCCCACGGAGCCATATTCTTTATACGGGATTATGATCCGGAACAAAATAAGGATAACGTGTTGGCAAGGATGTTGGAGCATAAAGAAGCAATAATAGCCCATTTGAGTCGGGCTAGTTTATTCCTAGGGTTCCATACTTTGGGTCTCTATGTCCATAACGACGTCACGTTAGCCTTTGGAACCCCAGAGAAGCAAATTCTTATTGAACCTGTATTTGCTCAACGGATACAATCCGCTCACGGTAAATCTTTGTATGGTTTCGACGTACTTCTCTCCTCGACAGACAGTCCAGCATTCAATGCTGGTCAGAGCTTGTGGCTACCCGGTTGGTTAGACGCCATTAATAATAATAGCAACTCATTATTCCTAACCATTGGACCCGGGGATTTCTTAGTTCATCATGCTATTGCTCCAGGTCCACATACAACTACACCGATTCTAGTGAAGGGTGCATTAGATGCGCGCGGCTCCAAGCTGATGCCGGATAAGAAAGAATTTGGTTATAGTTTTCCTTGCGACGGTCCAGGTAGAGGTGGTACCTGTGACATCTCGGCCTGGGATGCATTTTATCTGGCAGTTTTCCGGATGTCGAATACAATTGGATGGGTCACCTTTTACTGGCACCGGAAGCATATTACCCTGTGGCAGGGAAATGTAGCTCAATTCAATGAATCCTCTACTTACTTGATGGGATGGTTGAGGGATTATCTACGGCTGAATTCTTCACAACTCATTAACGGTTACAATCCTTTCGGTATGAACAGTTTATCCGTCTGGGCATGGATGTTTTCGTTTGGACATCTCGTTCGGGCTACTGGATTCACGTTTCCCATCTCCTGGCGCGGTTATTGGCAAGAACTTATTGAAACTCTGGCTCGGGCTCATGAACGCACACCTTTGGCCAATCTGATTCGCTGGAAAGACAAACCAGTCGCTCTTTCTATCGTTCAAGCACGATTAGTGGGACTAGCCCACTTCTCCGTAGGTTATATATTTACCTATGCAGCTTTCTCAATAGCATCCACATCGGGTAAATTTGGGTAGCTCTGTGTTTCGCCTCAATAAAAGCTAAAAGCATGTATCGCATTGGGCTTACCTTTGGCATTCGAGCCAGTGGTAAGCCCAACTTATCCACGATTAAAATCTGTCTCTGATGGATAGATAGCACGGATGGGTGGCAAATCATAGCACTTCAATTGGACTCTATCCAAATTCCATCCATTCTATAATAACATTCCAATATCGCCGACTAGGAAATTACGGCAAAGAGGAGTCTCATTGAGAAAGAGAAGAAGAAACAAAAACTGGTGAGGAAATATTATCTCATACGTCAATCCCTGAAACAGAGAATGAGGGGGGGTTTATCAATACAAAGAAAAATTAGAGGTTTCTGAGGCGTTCCAATCTCCACCACGTAACAGTGCACCCACCCGTCTTCGTAACCGATGCTCCCTAACCGGACGCCCCAGATCCAATTATCGAGACTTTGGTTCATCCAGACACGTACCACGCGAAATGGCACACGCTTGTTTGCTGCCTGGAGTAATAAAATCGAGTTGGTAGATAAATATTGGTTTTCCCACACGAATTGTTGAGAATCGATCTCCATAAATTCACAAGATTCCCTCGTGTTCAATGTAATTATTTGAAGACTGTATAATAATTACAGCGAGGGAATCAACCACGCGGGGTAGAGCAGCTTGGTAGCTCGCAAGGCTCATAACCTTGAGGTCACGGGTTCGAATCCCGTCTCCGCAAACGAAAATTAACTTGGTGATAGGGTGATAAAGCAATAGGTGATAGGGGGATAAAGCAATAGTCCACCCTGTTCCCGTATTTTTATTCCAACTATTTGACCACGTACCGGCGGGTATTCATCCACAACATAAACCGGATAATCCCAAATTTTCCCCCCTCATTCTCCTTTTTCTCCTTCCCAGGTGAATCTCCCGATTCTCTATCGGGATCCATTCAATCGGGTAAGTAGGGGGTGGAAAGGAGGACTCAACCATTTCCGCTAGTTCCAGAGACCTTACCCCACCTAGTTTTAGTATCAGCAGTTTTTAATCCCCCCCCCCTGGTAAGATTGAGAGAATAGTGACAGGATAATGATTTGAGAAACGGGAAACAGAATAGTTCTGTTTCCGACATACTGTGTTTCATACACCTCATCAATGTCATCATCGGTAAGCCCTTTTAACTCAGTGGTAGAGTACCGCCATGGTAAGGCGTAAGTCATCGGTTCAAATCCGATAAAGGGCTCGTGAGATTTCACTCGACTTGTCTCTTTCTCTCGGCACAGACACTCGTAATCCTTCCTTACATTGTAGAGTACCACATATGTTTCTACCAATTCAGAAAATTAGTGATCACGTCGAAATGATCCTTCGCCCGAATAGGCGACGAATATGACGAGGCCCCCCCCCCCCCCCAGATGCCTATCGAATCAGATTATCCTGATTATCCACTTTCACTGCTCGGGGGACTCCCGGTAAGATTCGCAACAAATATCCACATATATCTATCTATATAGCGGGATCCATATGTGGGTGGGGAAATCAACGAAGAATCAGCGAATCGCTACGTAATAAAGCTGTTCGGAATGTTCCCCCCCGTCTTGAATCTCAGAATTATTGCTACCCGTAATATAAGAAATTTAGGTAGATGTAATTCATGATGTGGAAGATCATTCAGTTACCCCTGATACAGGAATCCAATGAGAATTCTGACTATCGATACATCTCTCCGCAGGGGGAGATATTCCAATGAATTCTCGTATGAAAAGATTTCAGCTAACTCCCAGCTACGGGTTTCTCTCGTATCATTCCGATCCATCTCCCGCTTCTTAACCAGGAGGTAAGACGGACTATATGGTTCTCATTTAATCTATCGAGACGGGAGTTTGTTTCTCTCGTCCGACATCAAGGAAAAGTGGCCTCCCCCACCCCCCCCCCACCCCACCCGCCATTAATCACCCGAATGATTCGGGAGCGAAAAGCTTCCGAATGGTATTGAGTATTGGTAGAATAAATATCAGGAAGTGTCTCTTCCATCGTGAAATAGGACGAGTAAAGTGAAGATACGGATCATAAATATCTGTATGTACGCGTGTCCTACTCAATTCACCAAATAGATAGATTGCTGAAAATTGGTGCTTCTCCCACTCCTTCCTGTACTTCTCCAGTGGGCAGGACATGCGGGAGGAAACACCAGCACCACATAAAGAGATCCAATAGATGCCGTTGATTGTTCAATTGGAAGGAATCTAGCTGGGATAAAGTTCCGGATCAGGATTCATCGACGTAGCGAACGGGTTGATGGAGTCTCGGAAGAAGAGAAAGGGTTACCCACTTTCTGAAGAATCACGAAATCAATTTCGTTGTATCGGTACTCTATCCATATCCATCCGCTTGGGGGAACGAGACGGAGTAGAAAAGTACCCTCGACGGGACCTAGGAATATTGTTACCATGCCAGAGAGATTCCGACAAATTCTTATTCAGAAGGGGCAGTGATATGGTAGTTTCATTTCCTACACCACGACCCTATCATGTCATGAAATAGAAGGGCACCCAAAATGGTTGGAAGAGTTGAATAGGAGAATAACTATGACCATCGCCATTGGAAAATCCTCCAAGGAATCGAAAGATTTGTTTGATAGTATGGACGATTGGCTACGAAGGGATCGTTTCGTATTTGTAGGTTGGTCCGGTCTATTACTTTTCCCCACCGCTTATTTCTCCCTAGGCGGTTGGTTCACCGGCACAACCTTCGTCACCTCGTGGTATACTCATGGATTAGCTAGTTCCTACTTGGAAGGTTGCAATTTTCTGACTGCCGCAGTTTCCACCCCTGCAAATAGTCTCGCTCATTCCTTGCTTCTACTGTGGGGTCCGGAAGCACAGGGAGACTTCACCCGTTGGTGCCAATTAGGGGGTCTATGGACCTTTGTTGCTCTTCACGGTTCCTTCGCTTTGATAGGTTTCATGTTACGTCAATTCGAACTTGCTAGGTCCGTACAATTACGTCCCCATAATGCAATAGCGTTCTCTGCTCCCATTGCTGTTTCTGTTTCTGTATTCCTAATCTACCCGTTAGGGCAATCCGGTTGGTTTTTTGCACCCAGCTTCGGTGTAGCAGCTATCTCTCGATTCATTCTCTTTTTCCAGGGTTTTCACAACTGGACGTTGAACCCGTTTCATATGATGGGAGTCGCCGGAGTCCTTGGTGCTGCTCTTTCGTGTGCCATTCATGGCGCCACGGTGGAAAAACACCTTATTTGAAGACGGTGATGGCGCAAATACATTCCGTGCTTTTAACCCAACTCAATCCGAAGAGACCTATTCAATGGTTACCGCTAATCGTTTCTGGTCCCAAATATTCGGTGTCGCTTTACCAACAAACGTTGGTTGCATTTCTTTATGTTATTCGTGCCAGTAACTGGATTATGGATGAGTGCTATCGGAGTAGTTGGTCTCGCTTTGAATTCGCGTGCTTATGACTTCGTTTCCCAAGAAATTCGTGCGGCGGAAGATCCTGAGTTTGAAAC